>NC_056742.1:187869907-187929907 GCF_019279795.1 Protopterus annectens
AAGATGGTAAAGAGAGTAATCTCCCCCTCAGATCTTCCCTTGGTTCTCAGATGTCTTTGTATCATGAGCCTCAACATTCTACTCCACAGGGGCAGCCTGCCCAAAGTCTCCAGGTGATCCCACAGGGCATAATTATTTATTCTGATACTTCTCTAGAACATCCCACTGAAGAAGCACCTAGGAAGAAGAAGGTCAAGAGGAGGCACGTGGACCCCCCTATGAGTCAGTCACAGAAAATACTGATTTTGATGAAAGGGAGGGTCCCCAAGATCACCACTTGATGACGTTTCATTTGGAGACATTTTAGAGATCCTGCAACACAGGGGTGAATGGACTACTGACAACCCTTTTCAAGAGTAATTGGTATTTCTAGATGCATTTGGTACTAACCTATCTACTTACTAGATGACTGCACCTGCTAATAAGCTCATCAATTTGATATTTCAGCAGGTTTGGAAGGAACCAGACTCTGTAGAGCTGAACCCCAAGCGGCCAGATTGGATCCTAGCACCACGGAATGGAAAAGAATTTTGGAACAAAGGAGTACCAGTGGATGCTATGATTATGGCAGCAGCCACCAAGAAAGAACTTGCTGAACAGAGTTCTTTTGTTAATCCCCCTAACAGGGAGTCTTGGGTAGTGTACAGGTTTGGGAATCATATGTATACCTTATTGACCTTTGTTCTCAGGTCCCTGAATTACTTGGCATATTTTGCCAGATTACAGAGGGATTTGATCAAGGAGTTCTCAAAATCCCTCTCAGCAGCTAGTACGGCTGAGGCAGAGCCTTTTATTGCTTCACAGTTAGTGACCCTTCAGTCTATTTTAAACTCCTCTATGAGGCTTATTTCACATGCAGATGAAGGACCCTCAAGAGCAGTGGGTTCAGGCATTTTCATCAGTAGGCATCGTGCCTTGATGCATCTGTCTGACTTTGCAGAGCCCTTCATGAAATCCTTCATCAATGCTCTCTTTCACAGAAGTTTGTTATTCAGCCCTAAAGTGTAATACATACTCTCAAGGTGTGAGAAATATGTCCTGTCTGCTGTGGGTGTAAGTTTTTCGACCCTTCAAAGAACCTTTTCCAGGAATCAATGAGGTGGTTAAAAGATGTGGTTCTGGAAATCCCAGGGTCCATTCCATGATCCATATGGAGAGAGTTCCCCGAGGGGCAGAGGGAGGAGCTCAAATGGGTGACACCCCCACACAGCAGAGGAAGCCCACAAAACCAGGGGTCCAGAGATACTTTCTGTGAGAGACCCTATCAGTGCTCCTTAGAGGAGGTCCAATTGCCCACCTCTGGAGGAAGATGGGGATAACTTATGCCTGAAACAGAGAGCCTGGCTAGCTATAACAAAATATACTTGGGTGCAGAGGATTATTTCCAGAGGCTATATAATTCTCTTTTCTCTACCTCCACCATTACAGAGCAAAATTCTCGATGTTCCACCCAGTCAAAGGAAAACGGCAGCTTTGGAAATTCAAAACTATTAGAAAAAAAAGAGTCATCCAATGAATCCTCCCAAATCTGAAAGGGTCTAGAACTTCCTCAAGAGACCAATCTTAGATCTCACGATTCTGAACAACTCAGTTCAGAGTACCAAGTTTCGGATGGTCATGGTTCAGTCCATTTTGCCCTTCCTGCACAAGGATGAGTGGATGTGATCAATAGCTCTTCAGGATGTATAGTATCACATAAAGATGAACAGATGGTCCAAGACATATTTACATTTCTGGCTGGGGGCCAGTCACTACCATTTCAGAGTACTGCCCTTTGGTCTCACCACAACCCTCATTGTGTTCACCAAATTTATGGCTGTAGTAGCAGCTCACTTCAGAATGCAGGGATTCTGAGTGTTTCAATATTTAGATATCCAGCTCCCTACTGCCTCAACCAAGCATCTTCTGATAGCAGCGTGAAACTATGTACTCCAGATTTGTTCCAATCTAGGCAACAATCAACCATGGCAAATCTCATCTTCAACTATCTCAGACATTAGATATCATACGGACCATTTTCAACACAATGCAAGTGATAGCATTTCTCCCTTCGAGAGTTCAAACCATTCATTTTCAAGTTAGAAGGTCACTTAGAAAATCAGTATTGCCAGCCTGAAAGATATTACAGACCCTGGGATTGATGACCACAGCAATTGTACTAGCAAGATACCACATGAGAATTCTCCCATGGACATTAGCAACACAGTGGTTCATTTTACATCAACCTATGTCCACCAAAACATAACTTAGTCCTGCAAAAAGTACCTTTGGTGGTGGATTTGTTCAGATCACATATCTTAGGGTTATCCATTCATCCTCCCTCAGCCCAAGGTCAAAGTGACCACAGATGCTTCCCCGATCGGGTGGTGTGGCATTTCATGGAGAAGACTATTCAAGGCACATGGTCCCTCTAAGAGGCCAACTTGCTTATCAATGTGCTGGAAATGAGAGTGGTGATCCTAGTGTTGCAGGCATTTCAAGACTCTTTCCCTTCCAGAACTATTACAATTCAAACGGACAATATGTCTGTAGTATGGTACATCAACAAGCAAGGAGGAACCAGATATTACCCCTTGTGTTGAGAAGCTATGAGAGTGTGCCTATGGGTGATCTCTTCAAATCGATTTCTTATACCAACATGCATACTGGGGAAATCCAGTGTGATAGCAGACAAGATAATTTTATTACCTCATGAATTGTGTCTCAACAAAGAAGTGGCAGAAATGATGTTCCAACAGCTGGACCAGCCATGTTGCAACCTATTTGCATCTTCCCTGAACAACAAATACAAAAGGTTCTTTGCCCTTATCCTTCCACCTGGGGAGTCACCAAAAGATACTCTCCTTTATGATTTGCCCCTAAATCTCCCCTATTCTTATCCCACAACCCCCTTGATCCTCTAATTCCAACAAAAAGCATCTTGATTGAAGAGCAAAGTCATCCTCATTGCTCCTTATCAGCCTCTACAAATCTGATTTCCCTTCCTTTGGCCTCATGTAGTTTTTTCACCTTGTATTCTTGATCCAATTCCAGACATCCTATCTCACCCCACAGACATAGCTCACCAAGACATCTTGGGACTAAGGCTGACCAAATGGTTTCTCCAATTCTGGTTATAGCCAGACAACAAAAGCTTTCTTCTCCAGTGTGCCACATTCTTTTATTTTCCCACAGACCTTCCACTAGGAAGATTTACAAGAGAAAATGGAAAAGATTTGTGCTTTGCGCACAACAACAAGGCATGGACTTGTTTTAGCACCAAAAAAACACAACTGGTGAGCAAAATACTGAGGCAGCGAGTAAAAACAATGAACTTTGTTATCGTAAGCGCTTTCGGAAAAGCAAATACTTCTTCTTCATCAGACATCTTGCAAATCAGTTAACACACTTTATATACATTCTGTTGGCTCCAATTAAAATCAATTAAATGGCAAATAAATTATATTAGTGAAATACCATTCAAAACTTTAAAAAAAAGCATAATGCTATGTGATAAGTTTATATTAACAACATTAAGTAGGACATCTTATTATTATTAAAAAGAACCTAAAACAAAAATACCATGTATTTTATAAAATCACATGGCATTATGCTTTTTTTAAAAGTTTCTAATGGTATTTAACTAATATAATTTATTTGCCATTTAACTGATTTTAATTGGAGCCAACAGAATATATATAAGGTGTGCTAATTGATTTGCAAGATGTCTGATGAAGGAGAAGTATTTGCTTTTCCGAAAGCGCTTACGATAATAAAGTTCGTTGTTTTTACTCGCTTCCTCAGTATTTCACTCACCAGTTGTGTTTTTTTAATAGTTTTAATAGTTTTTTTTTTGTTTTTGTGTTGTAAACTTGTTTTAGCACCAGTATAAAACATTTTTAAATTCCTGGGTTTTCTCTTTAATGAAAGGACTAGTCTCTCTAGCGCCAAGGTTCAGTTGGCTGCCATTTCCAATTTTCATATTGGAGTTGATAAATTCTTCTTTGGCTTCTTCATGTCTTTGTAAAGCCTTTATAGAAGGAGCCTTTCTACTCAAACCACCTTTCAAGGACATACTCCACTCTGGGATCTGAATTTAATGTTACAGATCCTAACTTAGAATCCATTTGAACCAGCTGCTAAGTGTGAATTGTGATATCTGATGTGGAAAACTATATTTCTCATAGCCATCTCATCTGCAAGAAGCATTTCAGAACTTCAAGCTTTATTTTCTAGGCCTCCCTATTTAGCTTTTCATAAAGATAGAGTGTCCTTAAGAACCAACCCTTCTTTCCTTACTAAGGTGGTGGCAGGTGTCTAACATTATTCTAACTATTAATCTTCCCATATTCTTTCTAGATTTTCCAAAAAAGGTGACTACTTTTTGCATTTAAACGTTCACAGACAATTACGTTTTTATCTTTACAGATTGGAAAATTTAGAAAATCAGGTCTATTATTTGTATCCTTTTCAGAAGCAAGATTTGGTCAACCAGTTTTTAAAGCAATTTTATCAAAATGGGTGACAAACTGCATTTCCTTTGTCTATAAAAAGTTTGGTCTGGCTTTGCCAAAGTCTTAAAGAGCCCATTCAACTAGGTCCATAGCAATTTCATCAGCTTTTTTATCCAGGACTTCCATGGATGTTATTTGTGAGGCTGAAACTTGGGCTAATTCTCATACCTGTATTACTCATAGGTTCATAGGAGGTTACTAGGCTAGCAGCCCTAGAATCTTTACAAGCCTAGACATGCTAACCCTATCCCCATTTGCTCTTTTTGGGTAGTTTGCATAATAAATTTATGAACAGAGTGGGTCTGTGATCTACACTAGCTACTTCTGTCCATGAAGGATATGGGTGCCAATCCAAGGGTGAATTTTCAGTCTGTCATCCAATTATCTAGGTTGCATTTGAATAGGGTCAATGAGGACATGGGGGACTCAACGATTGTTCTCAGTTTGCAATCATCAGTGAACCTTGTAAGCCAAAGGCCATCTACTTTGGCCTGGGCTTCTGAGAAATAAATGCCAAACAATAAGGGGCCTAGTATAGACCCCTGTGGTACTACACTGGTGACGGGTCTACTGTTGGAGCTGGAGTCACAAATTTGTACAGAGTGTGTTCTGCTGGTTAGCCATTTGGCTACCCATCTAGTAACATAAGCGTTATTCTCTATCTGGGAGAGTTTCTCAATGATGCCAGAGTGGGGAATTGTGTCAAAAGCCTTGACAAGGTCATGATAGGCTGTGTGCACTGTCTTGCCTTCATCCATGAGTTTGGTGACATTCTCAAATAAGTATACCTGGTTTAATAAGCATGCTCTACCATTAACTAAGCCAAACTGGTTTGGGTCCAGCATTTGGAGGTCACCTATGTCCTTGTTGATAAGGTCCATGATAATTTTGCCTTGGCCTTGCAGATGAGACAGGTTAGACTTCTGGGTCTGTAGCTCCATGATTAGTTGATGACCCCCCCCCCCCGTTTGTGCAGGGGGATTACTGTTGCTGTTCTCCATTCTGCAAGAACACTGCCAATTTTCAAGCTATGATTAAAAAGCATGCCAAGTGAGACCACTAGGTCTTGTTTTAGATTGTTTAGTAAACAGCCTGGAATATTATCTGGTCCCATTTAGGCCATGCTTTTGGCATTGGCGAGCACTGAGATTACCTGTTTTTTAGAGATACCAGGCAGTAGGTTGGTGTCAGGTATGCTATGGGATATGGTAGGTGGGAACAGGGGGGTGAGTTTGCACTGAATCTGTCAGCTAGCAGGTTGGTGATATATTCTGGTGTAGTATGAGTAATCCCAACTGCAACCAGTTCGGCACATAGCTAGGCATTCCATTTTAGACTTCAGACATAGTTAAAGAATGCCTTATGGTTATCATTGGCTATGGATGAAGTTTTAGTTTCATAATTTGCTTTAGAAGGCTTTACAAGATTTCTGATTTTCTTGTATAGGGTTAGGAGGGAATTCTGCCTCTGCAGAGTGATATCTCTCTTGCTTTTGAACAACAGTTTCTTTCTCTTATTATATAATCTGTTTATACTTGAAGTCCACCAGGGTGGCAAATTGTTATAGGAAGACCTGGTTTTAATCTGATCAGGTACAGCAGAGTTTATGCAGTCACTTAAGTGTTTGTATAGGGCATTTGTGTACAATTCTGTATAGTGATCATTGATGTCTGTGATAATGAGTGGTATGAAGCATTTACACCATCATTTAGTAGACTGCAGTTAGTGTTGGTAAAGTTTTTTATAATTTTTGCTCCCGTGAGGGTATCAGTTCTAGTAGTTACTTCAAGCAAGACTGATTTGTGTTCTGACCTAACCAGGGAGGGCATCATCCTTGGGGAAGTACCGTGACCCCCCCCCATATTGGTGAGTCATATGTCCAGAACATTAGAGCCTGTAGTATGGGTGCAGACTTTCTCTTCCCGAGCATTTGTATTAACAAAGTTCAGGAACCTACAGGCGAGCATGATTTTGCTCATGCATGTCTCCCAGTCTATGAAGGGATAGTTGAAATCTCCCATGACTAAGGTGTAGGGCTTTATGGTGAGGATTCCAGTAAATCGAGGTAGGCAGTGTGCTTATCCTCATTCACGGTGGGGATCTAGAACTAGCAGTGATCTGGTATGATATGTTCCTAATAGTTAATTGGGCATGAAGTAGTTTGAGAGAGTCATGCAGTCTGACCAGTCTCAAAGTGTATTTGGTTTTAATGAAGATGGATATACCTCCACCATTGGTTCCTTCATACTTATATTTCTTTTGGCTCATTTTGAGGTCTAAATGTGTGGAAGGCATTATAGACTTGTACAGCTAGGGTGCTCTTAGCGGGCTTGAACCATGTCTTGGTAATTGCACAGACGTCAGCATCCTCCAAGGTGAGGAGTGCTTCCAAGGAGTGCTTCCAGGGAGTGCAGTTTGATGTTTAAACTTCTAACATTAAGCAGCATGATTCTGAGTCTGCTTTAGTTAGATTTTGTTAGGTTGGAAAATTTGTTGTTTTGACATTGCCTAAAAAGACATTATAGGGGAAGCAAGGGGTCATTGCCAGTATCTGAAATCATTGTCACGACAGGTACAGACCATCTGTAGCAAAGCAACAAAGTCTGTCTACCATATCCTTCCAGGCTGACAGATACTGGATCCCCCTTGACTGACACCAGAACCTGAGCCAATTATTGAATTCAGTCATTTTTTATTTATATTGTGGCATCATCCTGGGTGAGGGTAGGATACTGCTTAGGGCTAGGGACATACCTGTTGGGGCACATAATCAGAGAGTTCCATCATGTCCCTCTGCATATAATCCAAAGAGGTACATCTCAAGTCATTCACTCCAACATGGACTATGACCAGGTCATAACAGTTCTTGTTCCGTGATTTGAGTGCATGTGAGATTTTTCAGATCCTGGCACCTGACAGGCAGCTGACCATGACCTTCTTCTTGTCAAGCCTGGTGAGGGGGACATCTGTGCATCTCACTATGGAGTTGCCTATGGCCAAGACATTTGATGTGTTTTGCCTTGGGGTTATTTATTGACACACGAGTGTATCTCATGTGTAATAGTTTATTTTTGCTAAGTGGTGAGTGTGGGTGGTGTGCATTTTGGAGGCCTCTGTTCTTTTGGTAGGGTTTTGATGAGTACCTCCACATATGTGGGTTTGTGTGTCATGACCTTATTTTGTGTGAGGCGAGGTTTGCATGAGAGTTGAAGCATGTGTGCTGAAAACCTGCTTGATGTCTAGTTTGTTTTTATGTGAGAGAATTGACTCCAATTCCACAGTGTATTTGCATCTCTCACATAGGGTGTTAGTTTGCTTTAGGAGTAAATGGTTGTCAGTATACATGAAGCAATTGCTACATTGCCTCAGGATGCCCATATCAATCCAGCTGGCAGTAAAATGTTGAGGAAACTGCGCGTTCATTGTGGCAGGGTTTTTCTGACTGTGGTATATGGGTAGGAAGTGGTCTAGCTGGACCTAGCTGCAGATAGCAAAAATGAAACAGTAATTCAATTAAATACACTTAACAAAGTGTGGTGCTGGCTTAAAATATACTTATTATTCTTTTTTTTTCAGTGGATGCCTTGGATTTCAGTGCAGATGCACTCTAGACCTCTGGCTAAAGTTGCCAAATGTTGAGCAGCTCTGGTAAACTGAGTGAAAACCAGCACAAATGTGAGGCTTAAATACAGGTGGATTTAAACAGTTTTAAGATAACTACCAATGGAAAAGCCCCAAACTAAGCCTTTCTCCAGCAATCCCCAACTCATTTGGGTTCTAAGCTACACACTTTTGCAACAAGGGTGCAGGGAGGCCCTCTTAATTCAAGATGTCTGGTTTAAGAGCACAGTGATACCAAACAGTATAGGTTCAGCAGGTCTGAATCTAGTCTATGCTAATATAAGTCCATGAAACACAATTTCAAAGTGCAAAGTAAAAAGCAGTCACAAACAGCAAAAATGAAGCAGTAATTCAATTAAATACAGTTAACAAAATGCTGTGCTGGCTTAAAATATACTTATTTTTCTTTTTTTTCAGTGGATGCCTTGGATTTTATTGCAGATGCACTACAGACCTGTGGCTAAAGTTGCCAAATGTTGAGCAACTCCGGCAAACTGAAAGCAAACCCATGCAAATGTGAGGCTTATATACAGGGAGCTTTAAAACTGGATCTGGTCTTGAGGGGAAGAGTGGCTTTTGGCTCTACAGCACTCAGGAATATCCTTCCTTAGAGTCCACCCATGATTCAGGTAGCTTGGGACTCTAACCAATATGTTGAGGAATGATTGAAAATTGACAACGTCAGATAAAAAAAAAAAAAAAAGTTATATACTCACCATAATGTTTCATCTGTGTTGTTCATTTTCATTCTTTCTCAACTACTCTCCCTCCAGGCCCCTACCCCTTTTTCTCTTGATGACTTCTGGAGGGGCTCCAGATAGTGAATTTCCATCTTTGAGCTATACATTTATTCTGTCGTGCAATAAGAAGCTGCAAACAAGAGCTGGAGAATGAGGGGGACTGATGCATTGTGGGTAAGAGAAGAGCTTGAGAGCTTGTGGTTTCCATGAGCTTTGAAACTGAAGGCTGAATCAGATCAGAGGATTGGATCTGAAACCATATGTTGAGGAAGAATGAAAATGGACAACACAAATGAAACATTATGGTCAGTACATATCTTCTTTTTTACCATATCTGCAATATATGCAAAGAAAGGAATAAATTCAGTATTACATATAATGTCACACAGTTGCAAAGGCACATAAAACCATCAGAGTATTCCAATGCAATTAACAAATCAATTATCTATGTATTTCAATAACAATATTTCAAGATTACCTCAGCATCTAGATGTTTTTGCCTTGTTCTTATCACTTATTTTTCAGTTTTACATATACCTGTTAAATTCAAAAAAAAAATCTTTAAGCATAGGAATTGAATTTATTTTCTACTTTTTTGCAGTAATTTTCCTAGTTACTGCAAGGCGACCCCAATTTTTTGTTTACCTTCTAAAGACAGTGGAATATTCATTACTATTATTGATATAGTCAAAAAAACTATGTGACCATAGTCCTGTAAACAAATTGTTAATCTCTTCCTAATAAACATTTAATTTCTTCTTCTTCCATTTTCTCTCCCTCCCTTCCTTACTGTATTAACAACAGATTGGGATTGGAGAAGCCACTTTAGTAAATTTGGAAATTTAGTAAGAGATGACAAATACTCTATGCATATATTTCCATATAAAAAAACTTTCCAATATAAACTTAAAGAAGTTTGATTTATTGACTTAAGTAGTACAATTTCATTCTTATGACCAATTGAGTCATTTAATCCACTACTATCTAAAATTTTCCAAATTCCAATTTCAGTTTACTTTAACTTAAATAATAGCAACCTTATGTTCATATGATGGATGAATAGCGTTTTGCTCCTTTACACTCATATTATTTACAAAGTTATCCAATTTCTTTTTAATAGATATTAGTTGATTAATAGATTCATCTGACATATATTTTTTCATTAAACTTTCTGATGTTATAGCTTCCCTTTTCCAAAGGAACCATGCCATAACATTACCACATTTTTTGTTAACTTAGTCATTTCAATAGTATTTTGAGATTTTACAAGTCCAGAAGTATATGCAATGGAAAAACACAAGACTTTCCATTTTAAAATTAGTAAGATTTTATGAATATATATTTCTTAGCTGATTTTATGATTGATTTCATATATGAGGAAACCAAACATTGAAATAAATTTCCTTCTAAAATATGCTTCATTAACCAGATGAAGGAATTGTTAAGTACTTCCAATTTATCATCTTTAATAAATCTATATGAATTTAATATAATCTGTTCTTAAAAGGTTATACTTTGACTTGCATAGGTTGAATCTAACCAGAGTATAATAGAATTAACATTGACGCAATGGAATATGAAGCTATATCATGAAAGCTAATACCACCATATTCCCAGAGTCAAATATGATTTCCATAAGCAATTTTCAACTTTTTAGGATACCATTAAAGTGAAATTATTATTTTTCCATTTTCTTTATTATTTTTTGTCAGGGATTGAAGCTGTTGAATATAATTTATGAATAATTTTAAGAAGAACTAACCAAGCTTCAAAAGTTGAAAAAATACTTATTCCATTTTTAATAAGGAGTAATACTTCTTCAATTATTTTGTTAAACACTGTGATTCATAATCTTACTAACATCCCAGTAAATTTATGTTCCTAATTTTTTATCCTTCCCAGTTATATTTATCATTTAACTTACTATTTCTTTCTTTCTTTCTTTCTTTCTTTATTAATTAAAATAGGCCACTGTGATCTGAACACCAACATCTGCTTCAAATTCATAAACCCAAATTACCTGCAGGTGAATTATTATACTTTTGGAACATTGCTAGGATATGGAATAACCTACCTACATTTATCAGCATTGAACAAAGCCCCTATAACTTCAAAACTGAGCTGTACAACTATTTCCTCTTCAATTGGGCATGCAACTGTTCAATTGCTTCCTCTGCCATTACTTACTTCTACCAACCAGACCTAAATCTGTGCTTAATTTTGCTCCTACTCCAACTACTGTTTTCTTGATAATACATAATGATCTCTTAATTACTTAATTCTTCCTCCCACTTTCTGTAAACTCTCTAACCACTTTCCCCTTTTCTCCCTTCTTCCATTTTCTTCTACTTCTATCTTATTCCTTCTCTATTTCTTTTTTTCCACTGTACATCCTACTTACTTTCACCTCCCCTATCTCCCTTCTTCCTGTTTTCCTCTATTCCTCTTCCACATACCCTCTCCCCTGTTTATATAAGTACTTTTGTTATGTCTTTCTGTCTTCACATATGTCTTATTGTTTACTCTATGTAACACCCCAATATACTTCATTCCTTGGTGCTCATAACTGTATAACATTGAACAGTCTTATTTTGCCTAGTATTATGTCATGTTATTCTTTGCACTATGTTTATGTTTAATTGTTGCTGTCAGTATGCTGTTTTATCAGTTCATCTACTTTATATGAATTTCTGATATATTTATGTAATTCCCTGGATCTTTTGAAATTATTTGAAACTTATTTTGAAACCTTATGTAACTCTTCTTGTAACCTTGGTGCTTTTCTCCCAGGGCCTCCACTGAACATATAGTCATTTTGGCCAAGTGTACTTTCCTAATAAACAAATGCCAATAAATAAATAAAATAATAATAAAATAAATATTGGCAATGAATATCGCTTGACTGTTATTATGTAATTTTTTGACTATATCACTTAATTTTATAGTGAAAATGAAAGTACATATTTTATCATTTACATTTAATAAGGAAATATGTCATTTTGATGAAATTAAATTAGTATCCTTTCCTTGTTTAAGTAGAGGCAACATTACAGAACATTTCCATGAAGGACAAATTATTTTATCATTCTGGATTATCATGAAAACATCATTCCATCATTTTGAAACACTGAATGGAAGCAGATTATATAATTTCATACTTAAACCATAAAATTGTGTATCTTTTCCATATTTAATCCTAGACCTTTGGCATTTTTACCTTTCTTTAATACATATTTAATGTCAGTTATCTGAGTAGGTTTAGTTCATAGTAAAATTTGTTGGTCATTTAGTTTATTGGTAATATCTTTCCTTAGATAATTATCAATTTTCCTATCATCAAAATTAGTATTTTTAGCTTTATTAAGATCCTCATGATTTTTTAAAATATCAAGCATTTCCTCTATATTTGAAGTAAGCTTATTTTGTATAAGGATTTATTACAGTATTGATCTGAATGTTTTTCTTAACATCTTATTCCTATAAGCTATTCTGTGATAATTTTTGAGTCATTGCATAACTTTGCAGTTTTATTTTTCTAAAGCTATTTCTACTTTATTTGTTAAAATTGTTTGGTATTTTGTCATTTATATTTTAATAATTTCAGCATTACCTGATTTCTCCTCTGCTGTTCAAATCTCACTTTGTATATGTCATCCTGTATTTTTAATAGCACTTTGTCCCACTCTTTTATTTTGTTACTAGACCACCTTTCCATCTATCCTTAATATGCATTTTTAAAGAATCCCATAATATGATTTTATTAGCCTGGTCATTATCATTTAAGAAAAGGAGGTTCTCTGTTCATTAAGGTAATATTTAAATTATTTTAATTTCATCATATGTACTGGAATTCTGTATATAACTTGAAATTTTATAAATCCATTGTTAGATTAATACTTAGTGTATTATAATCAGATGAAGGGCAGGAAATAGAGACATAACGTCTGTCCATTCAATTTTGTGTCCCATGTGCATAAAGACTTATATTCTGCTTTTATTACTAAATCAATTAAGCTATTATTATTATTAATCAATTTGTTTGATGCTTTTGCTGGTGGAAAAAAATAGATTTCATCTGCTCACTTGTATTATCAATACTAGATACACAGTTAAAATCTCCAGCTAGTATTATACTACCCTTCCAGTGACCCTGTAATAAATTTAAGTGATCTTTTGCTGCTGTTACACCTATTCCAGGGATCCTGTAAAAATTAGCTAGTGTATAGAGCTTGCTGTTAACCTGAACAACTACAATTATATACATTTCTTTTGGATCATTAATAGATTTTATAACCCTTAGCATTACAGTAGATTTTTTTCCATAGTATGGCTATTTCTCTCCTTTAGGATTACAAGACGCAGATGATAATACCTCATAACCTATATTATTTAAATTATGCATATCTTTAGCTACCAAATGAGTTTCTTGTAAGAATGCAATGTCCCCTCAATTTATTTTTAAATACTTCATTAATGCTTTCCTTTTATTGCTGTTATTTAATCCATTTATATTGACATATATGAAATTAAAGTTATTGGAATGTTATATTTGGAATACATTTGTTTACTAAGATATAATATGATACATTAATACACCAAATGACTGTTATTATGATCAGAACTCTAATGTTTGTTTCTAGCACTAATTTAGTCTTCCATATTATTTTGAATTCTTCCTTTCTATACACTGAATTACTAAATCTCCTAAGTAATGAAAACAAAAACAAGTATACAACTGTAACTGTATATTACTAATAAAACACTACCATCCATGGATACAAAATTTCCTAATTTGAATATAAAATTGACAGACTATAATCTATCCTTCCACTAGCGAGAACCCAACGTTTCATTAAGAGTTAGCCAACAGCTAACATAACTTACAAACTGTTGCTATAATAATAAATATAACATTAAAATACTACAGATGTAATTAAATATTTTGCCATTTAGAATTTACTTGTATCATCAATACTTGAAAAATTAATAATCTAACTAAATTAGTCTGAAGGAATAAGTAATCTGATAAATAATATAATGCATCTCTATTTATGTAATATTAATAGAATTATCCACTAACCATTTCTAGACTACTTAATCATTTAAACACTAACATAATCACATTTTTAGAATTAACAGTAAAGCTGGCTGGTACATAAAAGAAAGCAGTCATCTGTGAGACTTTGGAGATGATAAACAATCTAAATTTACAAGACTATATTTTATAACTCTTCAAATCTCTATGTTGGTTTTAAAAGTATAAGTAGCTATACCTAAAATGTGTATATCACCCTCAGTATGAAATCTGGAACTAATTTTTCTTAGTAAATTAATTCTTAAATACATGCATACTACTGTGTTTGGTGAGACAAATCTGCTGTTTAATAGGATCAGAAAATGATTGTAGCTTATAATACATTTAAATGCTTCATTATATTTATTTTGAATTTGTTTCTCCTCTCCCAGTCCCAAACACTTTAGAAAATCCACCTTATTTTCTAGCAGAAATGAAGGAACTGACTCAGTAATAAAAGTGTGCATACTTCTCTAATTTGCAAATTGAATACACTCAAATAGCTTTACTAAACTTAGTGATGTGCGATATTAGGGTTTATGTACCTAAATTTGTTTTAGATTTTTTATTATATTTTAATGTGCAGGCATACTTTTAATGCATTTCTTCTCTACAAGCTGCTTACTATCTAATTAAGTTATCCTTGTCTTATTTGACCTATGGTATTCCACCCCATTTCATTTTACCTGCATTTCTGTAGCTCTCCCATCCAAGAGCAATTTGGGTGTCAGTTCTCACTTTCTCCCATTGCTAATAATCAAGTAGCATTATCAGAGTTTGCAGGGAGTTCATACACTTCTGACTCACTATTGTTACTCTTTTATTAATATTACATAAGGAATTTTTCTTCCCATGCAGATGTTTTATTGGGCTTGCAAGTGATATTGATATTACAGTAGAATGACACAGCACATATCTCATAAATGTCTTAAAACTAGCTTATAAGAGAGGGCAGCAAAAGATCCCACATTGCATTACATAAGCCAGTAGAGTATATGTTTAGGTTAAGGGTTTTCTGTTTTAGAGGAAGCACATATGGGATTCTGAATATCCTCCATAGTTAGCCTTCTGTTGAGATAAAAGTGTTACCATATGCATTTATTTAAAGTATCTTTCACATTTTTCCAAATTAGGTTAATTGCTTCATTCTACTAGATTGTTGTGTTTCTCATGATTTGAACTCCCTGTTAACTGTTTGCTCCATTAATACATCTCTGGGCCATCCTTATTTTTAAATTTGTATACTTCACATTTTCTAGGTTTATCCTCTTTCATCCAATAAAAAGGGTTTCTTAAATGATGATTTATATGCAACAAAAGTGAGTGAGCTTAAACGACCTAATCAGATTTCTTTTTTTTTTTTTTTTGAGTTTTGACTTCACACACAGGTCAACAGCAGACATTTTTGTTTCAGTCATCTACCTGCTTATTTAATAACTGCTTGAAGTGAAACAATTAGGTGTTTGCAGGGTAACTGCAATGGTAAGTTGTTGATTGGTCCTGGTTTGAAGTATATGTCAACATGCCTTAAATAAAGGTAATCAATTATCTGTCTTTGAGGATTTGGGGATCTTTTCTCCAGTCCAGAGTGAATTTGCTGTCTCTGTAATACATGCCTATTTCTAGAGTGCATACAGTGATCATAAAAGGGGACAGAAATATTTAATGATTACAGATAGAATATTCTGGATTCTCATCTTAGACACAAGAGACTAATCTTGCTTCCTAGTGATTAAATAAGTTACTAAGGCTGAGTGACTCTTCCATGATGTACATTCCTGTATTCGTTGATATACTTGGTAAATCAAGACATTGTTTATATCTCTCTATAGTTTGACTTCATCTAGCTAAAGTAGGGTTCAGTGTTAGATTGAAGTCATCCATTATACGCACTGTGAAGTGTCACTAATTAATATCAGTCATCAATGCAATGTGATTCCTAAATGATACACAGTCAGTGTAGGGTATATGCACATTAACCATTACAAATCTTTCTATGCCAGTGCTAACTCTGCAGCATATTCACCTCCAGTGTCAATTATTTATGAAGTCAGAAGTTATCCATTAATCTGCTTATGGAAAATGATGGTTTAGTTCTCCAATTGATTTGTTGCAAGAAATTATTACTTTCTCTGCCCAATTCTTGAATACTGGACATGTTTTTTTTTTCTTTCTACATTTTCTTTTGAGTAAGAACAGAATATATGAAACTATAACTTTTAACTTTTTTTACAAAACATCTACAATTAATTACATTGTTCAGGCTTCTTACTCTCAATGAGCTAGTTTTATTTATTTATTTACATTTGTTGACCGGGAGTGTCCGACTGGACATAGGTCCATTTTCAGTGGAGGCCCGGGGAGAAAAGCTCCACAGTTAAAATAAACAGACAGTAGTTACATTGGATTACATAGCGATTAACAATTTAACATAGCAATTAATTACAAACATATTTACAGATGAAGAACATAGTACATCAGTAGACAACTAGAATCTTTATCTGTGAAGTACATAACAGACATTAACAAATGTTACAATAAGAAGTTCCTGCTGTATAATAAGTACTAGGCTTATGAGCATCTGAGCTTGATATAATCAAGGTAGTTAGTGGGGTGGAAAGAAAGGTAGTGGTTGGGTGGGGTGGGTGATATTAGAGTGGGAGTTGCAAGGGCATAGCCAGCATGTTTTTAGGTGCGCTTTTAGTAAAGTTTTGAAGTGGGTGCATGATGGTACGGAGGTAATTGTGGGTGGGAGAGAGTTCCATAATTTGGCTATGGCGCAAGACAATAGTGCTTCACCAGCAGAGTTATTAGCTTTAGTGATCTGCAAGTGATTTTTGTTGCTGGATCTTAGTGGTCTGGTGGTGCGATAGGGTTGGAGTAGATTCTGGAGGGATGGGACATTTAGTGGATGGTTTACTAGTTTGTGGGCGAGTGATAGTTGATACCATTGAAGGAGGTGAGGAAGTTCAAGTCAGCCCAGTTCAGCAAGTGAGAGACAGTGGTAACTATGGTAGGATGCTCCTGTGGCGAATTTGGCAATTTTGTTGTAGCAGGTCTCTAGCTTGTTTAGATCGCATTTCCTTAGGATGGTATATACTGGAGATGCATAAAGTAGGGTGGAGATAAGGTGGGAATTTGCTATTGAAATCTTTGCTGCTTTGGTGAGAAGTTGCTTATTTCTGTATAATGCTCCTAGTATTTTGTGGACTTTTTTATGGTCATGGATATGTGAATGTCAAATTTTAGTTTATTGTCTATTTCCACTCCTAGCAATTTGGTGTGTTCGGTTGGGTATATAGTGGTGTTGTCTTTTCCTGTGATGTTAAAGTGAGAGTTGTTTAGAGTATGTTTGATGGGTTGAAAGATGAGTAGTTTAGTTTTGTTTGGGTTGAGTATTAATTGGGCATCAGATAACCAAGTTTCAACAGAGGAAAAGGCTTCCTGTGTGACTTTTTGCAGTTTGGGTAGGGACTAGGCTGAACAGATGATGTTTGAGTCATCTGCGTATTGTATGAATGTGCCATGTTTGGTGGCAGAGGCTAGATTATTGGTGAAAACAGAGAAGAGTAGGGGTCCAAGGATGGATCCTTGGGGAACCCCTATGGAGATAGGTAGTTGGGGAGATATGTCATTCTGCCATACAACGGATTGTTGGCGGTCAGACAGATAACTCTGAAACCAGTTGGTGACTGATGTGTGTTTCCTATCTGTTTAAATTAGCACTGATGATTAAAGATCTCAAAAGCTAAGCAGGATCAGGCCTCATTAGTACTTGGATGGGAGACTGCCTGGGAATACCAGATGCTGTAGGCTAGCCTATGGCCATACCACCCTGAATGTGCCCAATCTTGTTTGATTTGACTTGTTTATGAGCTGATCTCTGTCCCAGGGGTACTGAGTTTGAATCTTTACAGCTTCATTTGCCTACTGTGTAACCTTGAACAAGTCACTTATTTAGACTGTGTTTTGGGGCAATTAGGAATTTGGGTTAGACTCCTCAGTAGTCTCCTGGTCAGCATGCCTAATAACTACTTATGCGACTATGAACTGCAAGTAATGATTATCTTTAATAAGAAGTTTTATTTTTATTTTATTTTATTTTTATTTTACTTATTATTGTATTTATTATTTTGGATTTGATGGCTCTATTCAGAAGTTTTCTTTAGCCACATTAAAGTACGTGTGCTCTTTCCCCGAGTTATTTTTATCTCATCATAAGAATACATAGATAAGAGGATAATGGGTAACAGTACATCTTGACCTGCCCAAAAAAATGTTGCATTTGTATTGTTGTTTAAACATTTGCTACTTTTCAATTTCATTTTAATTTTTTTGTGTTCATAGGAAGTTATTTGACATAAAGTCATGGATGACCATTGACAAGTCTAGCTTAATTTCTCAGTTGCCTCAGAGCACTTTCTGGATAAGTAACTTATTCAGAGTCACACATTAGGTAAGTAGAAACTGAATGAATCTGACCTTAAACTTCTGGAAGTAAATGATGAACAACTCAAATACTCAAGCCTCTGTGCTATTTTTGTTACTGTAGACGTATGTCAGTGTTGAAAATATAAATGCCAGAAGTCTAAACCTCAAAATGCACGCACTCGAATCTCTCCTCGGTATGGAGAACATCGATATCAGTGCAGTGACAGAAACCTGGTTCAAGGCTCCAGAGAGCACCCCAGCACTATCAGGTTATACCTCATACCATGCTTTTCGGCCCCAAAACCCGGACCGAATCACAAAAGGAGGGGGAGTATCTATATTTATCAAGGATACCCACACCTCCAGGTTAGTGGCGTTGCACGAAGCATCAGAAACCATCCATGTGCAACTAACAGTGGGCAAAACTCCATTTCAGTTTATAGCATGCTACAGACCACCGTCTCAAAATCAGGAATCCCACTCAGCTT
Source organism: Protopterus annectens (assembly GCF_019279795.1). NCBI lineage: Eukaryota > Metazoa > Chordata > Ceratodontiformes > Protopteridae > Protopterus > Protopterus annectens. The sequence continues at coordinate 187,888,755 of NC_056742.1, forward strand.
TCCTGAAAACACTGGAGAACATGAAGATATCTCCAAACACCATTATATTGGGTGACTTCAACTACCCTAACATTGACTGGGAGCATTACTCAAGCCCCAACACCCTTGCCCAAAGGTTCCTGGAATTCATAAACTCAAATGCTATGGAACAACTGGTCAAAATTCCCACAAGAGGGGAAAACATACTGGACCTGATCATCACCAACATGGGGACCCTATGCTCCACACCAGAGGTACTCCCCTCATTGGTAAGATCAGACCATAAATTAATTTCACTGGATATCCAAAACCCCATCCCCAGCCCAGAAAACCACAGTAAAGAACTTCTCAAAAGCGAACTTCCCACTTCTCAAATCCGAAATGGAAACCTTCAAGGCCCCAGGATTGGTGGAAACTACAGCCCAAACCACGGAATCCTATATAAATGCATTCTATGGACATCTCCAGGAGTGCATGGACCATGCTATCCCAAACAAAACCAAGACCCAAGCGCCCAAAGGGAGGCATCCAGTCTGGTGGACCCCAGCCATAAATAAGTTGTACAACAGAAGGAGGAAGCTACTACATGATAGAGCAAAATCCCTAAAAGGGAAGGCATCTCTGATCAGTACTAGCAAAAAATTATGATCCCTCATGAAATCCTCCAAGGCCAGTTTCGAAAGAAAAATTGCACAGGACACAAAAGACAATCACAAGGCCTTCTTTAGCTATGTTAGGAACCTGGGATGCAACTCCCAGGTATGTTCAGAGTTGATTCTAAATGACAAAAAATACACTGAACCCACAGACATTGCCAACATCCTGGCAGGCAGGTTCAGTGCAAACTCCCCCCTTCCCCCCCCTAAGGAGCAAATATCTATCCCAGTAGAGTGCAGCCTCCCAAACATCTCAGATGTCCAGGTGAAGGCCGCCCTATCCAAGGCAAAAAACACTGCCTCAATGGGACCAGACAGTGTCCCAGGTTGGGTCCTACATGAACTCCAAGAAGAACTAAACACACACAGAAAAATGCTGTACAATCTCAGCCTCACTATGGGATATGTACCCAAAGAATGGCGTACAGCAACAGTGGTCCTGCTCCACAAAGGTGGTGCCTCAACAGACCCTGGTAACTATCACCCCATAAGCCTGACTAGCCTTATCTGCAAAGCCATGGAGAGGATCATCATGGAACTCATAAACAAAGACATTGGGGACCTACAGACATTGGATCCTACTCAGTTCAGCTTTGTCAAGGGCACATCCTGACTCTTGAACCTGGTTGGCTTCTTTGAAACAGTTACCAAGGCCATAAATGAAGAGAAGGTAGTCCACACGGCCTATCTGGACCTTGCAAAGGCATTTGACACAATACCCCACTCAGGCATCATAGATAAGCTATCCAGCTTAAATATAAACCCCTATGTCACAAGATGGGTGGCTAACTGGCTCAAAGACAGAACCCACAGAGTCAGAATTGCCGAAGTCATGTCAGACTCGAAACCGGTCCTGGGAACTCTCTTGTTCGGCATTTACTTTTCCAAGGTACAGGCCAGCATGGGAGGACTATGGCTGACTAAGTTCGCAGATGACTGCAAGCTGGGAGTCATTATTGACTCTCCAGCTAACACGAACATCCTTCAAAAAGGTCTCACAGAGATGGATAACTTGTGCCAGAGCCATGGCCTAAAGCTGAATGCGAAGAAGTGTATAGTCATACCCTTTGGCAAAAATAAAGTGCCCACAAACTACCATATAGGTGGAAACCCATTAAATACAGAAGAAGTAATTAGGGATCTGGCGACCCAAGTTGATAGCATTCTCTCCTTTGACAACCATGTTGCCAAAGTGGTTAGAAAGACCTTCTACATAGCCCACCTTATCATGAAAGGATTCACATCCAGATAAGGGGAGGTAATAGTGCCCCTCTATTCATCCCTCATCAGGCCCATCATAGAATACAATGCCCCTTTTGGGATGTACCTTACCCACCACCTGCAGCAGCTGGAAAGACCCCAAAAGTACCTCACAAAGAGGATCAAGGGACTCAAGCAGATGCCATATGCTGCCAGGTTAAAGAAACTCCAGCTTTACTCAGTTGCATACCGCCTACTTCGAGGCGATCTATGCCTGACATACAAACCTATGTCCAACCCAGAATTAATGAACATGCTCCACCTGAGAAAATCCAAATCCCTTAGATCCACGTGCTCGAGGGATTTGAACCTCAGCACAGAGATAAATAGAATGTGCTGGAGGGACAGATTCATAACACAGAGGCTCCCTTCACTTTGGAATAGAATACCAATCCATGTTAGGTAGAGCACCTCACTGACTCTCTTCAAGAGGAATCTTGATGAGTGGATGGGAGATCGTAGCTTCACCCTGGGGATTACTTCTGTGTCTCTGCTAGACAGAGGCTCAGTTAACTAACCTTAAAAAGGGCATAGCAAACTCAATTCTAAGTAAGGGTGGCAAAAGCCAAACACACTCGGGCTAGGCTTGTAAATGCCCCAGGGCAGATAGCCTAGTATGAACCTATGAACCTATGAACCTATGAAAAAAATATACTATATCACATCCATGTACACTTGTTCATTAGACAATATAACCTTCTATGTTTTATGTTGGTCCCAAAGTATGCAGGACAAAATAAATGGTATAAACAAAAAAAAAAAAAAAAAAAAGGACGATGGAAGTGGGGAAACAACAAAGCCAACAAATTACCATGAAAATCAGGAAGAGTTAAAAGAGGAAAACACAAAGAACCATTTCTCCTGTCCCACTTCCCTACCTTCCTTGGGCAGCAGACTATACCATACTTATTCTGATCTAATTCCTAACTTACACAAAATACCCTTCTAATAAAATAGAGGGATGACTGTTAGACCATCAATACAATTACAATCCAAAATGTAGTCAGTCCTACACAATGTTACAAGCTTTCAGACTTGCCAGTGCATCATCTTAACTATGCTGACAGAGACTGTTATCTATGCAAGCTGAATTATCCTGGCAGTCAGCCTACAGTATTTGTGCAAGATGAACTTTTTGGGCAGCCATCCTTTGCCTTCCATTTACTTATTGCCCACTCCCTCTAATTCAATCTATTTATGAATGACTCATTTTTCCTTACAGGTTATCCTCAAAAAGGTATGCAAGTGCTTCTCTTTATGGGAAGTTAGCATCCTATTTGTTGGTAATCTTTTTGTTTGCTACTAAAAGAATAGCACTTAATAAGTAAGTACAGTTCATCCAGGATTCAGTTTTCCTTGCCTTATATACACAGAAGAAACAAGACAGCATACTACATAATTCTGCCAAGCTGCAGCCTTTTCAATATGTTCATAATCTCTTTCAAATCACTTGTTAAATAGCAACAGGCATAAAATAATAAGTTGCTATTCTCTACCCTTAAAACATCTTCAACAGTCTTAGGCTCAGAGCTGTTTACCAGGCTAATGACCACAAGGACCTTTTTAAGCCTAACTATGGATCCCAAATCTCTTACAAGTTCTGGTACCCTTGAGAAATGTAAGCAGGGGCTTGGGAGATGAAACATTTACAAGCACTAGCTGGGAGATGAACCATTTACTGTCTGCCTGTGTCCATTAGGATGAATTTCCTTATTCCTCATCCAATTGTCCAAGTTGCACTTGAATTGAGTTAGGAAGGAAGTCTGCTTCATTGTATGGAAGGCCTGTTATAGAGATGGAGTAGTATATGGGATATCTACCTGTCACTCCAGTAGGTCCTAGTTATATTACAGGCACGGTCTAAGTCTTTAGAATTGGTTATTCTGGTGCTGTTTATTTTACAGATATGCAGGAGGTCCATCAGAGTGGGATCTGACGATGCCTTGTATGCCAGGAAAAGATCTCCCCTCAACAGCCTGTAGGAGACACCATGCAGGGATCGGGCCTTGAGCGGTCTGCACAGGACATAGTACTTATGTCCTGTATTGCTTTAGTGAAGAACCTCTGTGGAAGTTCCGGTTGTTGGATGTGTCTGGTTATGTGCATACCAAAGGGGACATTGTTCTCACTGATAGGTCTGATGAATGCTGAATGCAGTGGAGCAATGACTACAGTACCTTGGACCTAGATGCCATATAGTTGTTTATAAATTGCACAGCATAGAATGATTTCATCATTACCATAGACATGTGATAGTCAAAGGCTGGATTACAAAAAAAATGTGTGTCCCCTAGTCCAAGACTACAGGGTCAACTCTTTGGATTGTGTTGTCAATATGGTAGTTATCAGGGGTGGAGGACTTCCTGAAGGCTACTATTATGCATTTATTTGGATTTAGTTTTAGTCTATGGCTATGACACCTATTTGTCTGTGTCAGCCCTTTCTGGGGAATATTTTTGTCAGTGGAGGATTCTAGGACTGTTCCTAATTTGCAATCATCTGTAAATTTAGTAAGCCAGAAGCCATTGACATTGGCCTTGACTTCAGAGAGGTAATTGTCATAAAGGAGCAGTCACGGGACTGATCCTTGAAGGACTCCTCTTATGAATGGCCCCTTTTTAGAGGTGGACTCTGCAATTCTAACTTCCTGGGTACTGTTTGTTTGCCAGCTGCCTATCCACAGTGTGACATAAAGGTTTATACCTAAGATCCTGAGTTTGTCAACACTGGTCAATTGGGGTATTGTGTCAAATGGTTTGGTCAAGTCAAGGTAGGCAGTGTGAATCATTTTGCCCTCCTCCATTGTTTTGGTGAACTTCTTAAAGAAGTCCATAAGGTGGGTAGGCATGACCTGCCCTTGATGAAACCATATTGGGTTGGGTCCAGTGCCTGGAGGTTTACTTTGTCATTATTAAACATTTGCATGATAATTTTCTCCATGGCTTTGCATATGAGACTAATGAGACTTATGGGTCTGTAGTTTCCAGGGTCTGTAGATGGCTTAACATTGTGCAGAGGGATGACTGCTGCTATTCTCCATTCATGAGACATGAGCCCTGTTTGGAGGCTACAGTTAAACAGCAATTCTAGAGGTCCTGATAGATCATTTTTCATGTTATTTAGATGGCATCCTGGGATATTGTCTGGGACCATTGATGCAGTGTTTTTGGCCTTAGAGAGTGCATTAAGGATCTGTTCCCAACTAGGGGATTTATATTTGATAGTATTTTCAGATGGAAGGTTGAGGAGGATAGAGGGGTAAAGTTGGAGATTAATTTGTCAGCCAGTAGGTTTGCTATATCTCCTGGCCTAGCATAGGTGGCTCCATTAACACTGAGCTCTGCACACAGTTGTATATTGTCTTTAAGTTTGTGGACATAGCTAAGGAATGCCTTGTAGCTGACCTTGGCCTGGAAGGCCAAATTTACCTCACATTTGGCCTTGGTAGACTTTAGCTGTCTGCGTTGTTTGTTTAGTTTAATGAGAATGCTTTTATCCTTATGAGTGGTACATCACTATTTTTTGCCAAGATTTTCTTCCTTCTGTTACATAACCTATTGATGTTGTGATTCCACCAGGGGTGGCTTGTTTTTTGAGTTAGTTCTGTACTTTTTCCTGGTAGGGACAACTGTTTCTATACAGCTACTAACATGCTTGTATAATGTTTCTAAGAACAGTTCTGCAGAGGCAGCAATGTTCTCAAAGTTTATGGGGGCTTTGAATTTTGCCAGGTTAAAACATAATAATAGGAAGTTAGCACTAGGCGAGTTCCTGAATATTTCAGGGTTAGCTGGGAATCCAGGTTTTATTTTTACTTCAAAGGAGACCATTTTGTGTTCTGAACTTACCAGAGAAGACATTACATTAGGGACTATGCAGCATTCTTTCATATTAGTGAGGACCAGATCCAGTATGTTTGTACTCCTAGTTGGTATATTGACCATTGTGTTTACATAATCTAGAAATCTCTGTGCCTGTACATTTGTTGTCATATATGATTCCCATTTAATAGTGAGGTAATTAAAGTTGCCCATGAATATGTTATTGGGTTGTATGTTGAGTGTTTCCCATAAGTTTAAATATATGTTATGGGTTTCCTGTATCATAGAGGTACACCTATATCTTGCGAGAAAGTAGTATGGGATTTTGCCTATGGTAACGTGAACATGGAGAATCTCAAGCGCATTGTCCCGTATCACCAGCCTTGAGATATATGTATCTTTGAAATAAATCAAGATACCTCCACTTTTAGTCCCTGTCTGTAGAGTAGCTGGTCTAAATGTGTGGAAGGCATTATAGCCTTGCAGTGCCAGTGTGCCTTCATGGCCTTAAACCATGTCTCGGTGACCGCACAGACATCAGCATTTTCTAGGGTGAGGATAGATTGTAGGGAGTTGAGTTTTTTGTTTAGACTCCTAGCACTGGGCAGCAATGCATTTAGATTTTCTTGGGTTTGATTTGCTATGTTGGAAGTACTTTCAGTTTAGGATTGCCTAAAAAAGGCACTGTGGGGTGGACAATGTTGTATCTAGCATTTGAAAGCCTAGAGGGGAGAAGTTCAGACCATCCCTGGAAAATCAGTGTAGTATGTCAACCTTCTCCTTTCATGCTGACAGATATTTCACCCCCTTAAAATAACACAAGAAACTAGGCCGATTATTAGTTAGTCATCTTCTGTTCGTATTATGGCATCGTCCTTGGAGAAGGTAAAATTCAGTTCAATGATAGGCTAATACCGGTCCGTAACACATATTACGGGAACTCCAATATGCCTTCTTTGTATAGTCTATTGATGTACATCTCAGGTCATTTACAACCACATGAGCTATGACTGAGTCATGCTGGTACTTGTGGGCCAATGACCTGTGGGCATGCATAATGTGGTAGATGGCCCTTGATAAGCGAGTGACCATGACTTTCTCCTTACTCAGCCTGGTGAAAGGGACATTAGTGTATCTCACAAATTCACAATGGAGTCTCCAATTACCAGAATGATGGATTGTGTGGATTCTTCCCTTATGAGCTTAGAAGTAGAGGCTCCACAAGAAAAAAAAATATCAACAGAGGCACAAACATAAGTGTGTTAGTATACACATTGCTATAGAAAAACTTTATAAAGGAATAACCAGGTGATCTAGTGGGAAGCACCTAGTACACCTTATAAACATTTCATGCTAATATAAGATACTGATCCATATTCCCTAAGTTAGCCTTTAAGTTCATGAAGGTAGCATGTTTTATGACTGGATTACCATATAGGTGGCAGTACACTAAACACAGAAAGTGTGATAAGAGACTTAGGGACACAGGTGGACAGTGGTCTCACCTTCGATAACCACATCGCCACAATAGTCAGGAAATCCTTCTATGTGGCACACCTCATCAAGAAGGGCTTTTCATCCAGAAAAAAGGAGGTCATTGTCCCACTGTACTCATCCCTCATTAGACCCATTATAGAATACAACGCCCCATTTGGTATGTACCTCTCAAGACATCTGCAACAACTGGAAAGGCCTCAGAAATACCTCACTAAAAGAATCACAGGCCTAAAGCAGATGCCCTATGCTGACCGTCTTAAAAAAACCCAGCTATACTCTGTCGCATATCGTCTACTCAGAGGCGATCTCTGCTTAACATACAAGGCCATGTCAAACCCAGAGCTGTTGGACATGCTACACTTAAAGAAATCCAATCCTCAGGGATCTAAACCTTGTCATCACAATAAACAAAACATGTTGGAGGGATAGGTTCCTGACCCAGAGACTCCCAGACTCTGGAATAGATTGCCCATACATGTCAAGCAGAGTGCCTCTTTGGACCTCTTCAAGAGGAACCTTGACGATTGGATGGGAGAAAGGAAATTCACCCCAGGATCCACGCCCTGCTAGACAGGGGTCCAGGAAAGTAAATAATGTGGGAAGAAATAGCCAGGGAATTGTTATCCTAGGGCTGATAGCCTAGTACCAACCTATGAACCTATGAACCTATGAATAAACTGTATTGTTGAAAAAATACAATTTATTCTTCCAATATGTTTTGTTTTCATACATGACTTAGTTGTTTAGAGTAATGGTCAACATATTTAATTTAAATGTCCTGTTGTAATGACAAGTGCTAGCTAGTGGGAGGGTGGCCTAATGGTTAAGGTGTTTGCCTTACAAATACCAAATGTGGGGTTTGAGCCTCACAAAGGGTAATTGACTAGGCTTAAAATGGCTTGCGAGGGCAGTTAGCTTAGTACTAGCCTATGAACCATGTTCTCTATTACAACAATTCCACTTTTTGAGAAATGTTCTCTATTACAACAATTCCACTTTTTGAGAAATGCTTAAAGTCAGAAACATAAAAAAAAATATTAAATACATCAAAAGGTTTGTATTGATAGACCAAACTGATGAGATATACAGGCAAATTCTGGCTCATGTAGAAACCTACACCACAATTTAAAAGCAAGTAGCACACTGCATTAAACAAAGTTTGGTGGTGAATAGTGGTGGTCATGTTGGAACCAATTCAGAGACATGAGTATTGTTCATTAACCTGGAAAAGTTGCAGTCAGCATCATATGGAAATAACAGTATAATGATATGTCAATGAACAACATTATGGTTGTGAGAGTATTTGTGAATGCAAATTGAGAATGGTGCAGTGGTGCAGCGGTTGCATTGTCACTTCACAGGAAGAGGTTCTGTGGTTTGATTCTTGGCTGGGGTGCTTTCTGTGTGGAGTCTGCATGTCTTCCCTGCATTTGTGTGGGTTTCCTCCAATGTTACAAAGACATGCATTTAGAGTGTTTCTCCCTGTGGCTCTGGTAAAAATTGGCTTTGTTCCAAGTCAGACCTTCCCGTTAAAGAAATGTAAAGGTGGAGCAAATCAGAAACATATAAATATTGTGCTGCTTCTGTAGGGGTAGTTTTCCTTCATGAACAAACTGCTAAGATGATAGGAGTAGAATTTATGTTAGCTAAGCAGTATTCGACAGGGGCTGCAGGAGTATTCCCAGTGGTATGCATCTTTGTCTTCCATGTCATTTCTATCTAAAATACCATCATTGCCATGAAAAGGACATATTCAATAGTGTTTTGGTGAACTAAACACCATAAAGGAGTTTGTAGACTTTAGCTGTCTTCATAATCTTGTGAGATGCAGAGAATACCAATAGCAGTGGACACTAAAGTTTGTGTTGCATTGTCTATACTTGTTACAGGGACCATTCAGAAGCCATCAGTGGACATGGTGGGTATATTTCAGGCATCCACCTCACAAACACCTCTGGTTCCATGACGCTGTGCTTCAGCATGTGGAAAAACATATGTGGTTCCCATTGGCTGCAATTGACAAAACAATAATAGGTAGGAATTCTACAAAATAGCCCTTTTCCTTGAGGTTCTAGGGGACATCGGCTACACCAACATTGTCATTAGGCCACACCTATTCCACATATACACCAGTATGTCATCTTGAAGAGTTTTCACCCCATCAGCTTCTAGGTGATGCACAATACACTGTGTGTGTGTGTGTGTGTGTGTGTGTGTGTGTGTGTGTGTGTGTGTGTGTGTGTGTGTGTGTGTGTGTGTGCGCGTGCGTGAGCACCATCCAGGTAGTTCTCACAAATCCCACGTCTGGCACATTGCAGACCTATACTACTAATTTGTGTTGGGTGACTTCCAACTGGGAATTTCTTATCGGTGATGTCAGCTGATTTCTGGAGCCATATCTTATAACATAACTTAAAATCCAACAGAGTATAACTGAGATGCAATAAAACACCACCCTGGTGAGGAACCCCAACTCATTGTGCATGTGTTTAGATTGTTGAAGGACCACCTCTGATGCAAAGATTCTTCAGATTATTTGCTGCATTATGCTCCTGAGGCCTGTAGTATGCCATTTCCTGTCTAAGAAGTTATTCACAACATGGTGGTATGCAGACAGTTACTGCATAGGATTACCTGCAGAGGACCAGACATATTGGCGCTAGATGTAGAAGAGGTGCTCAGGGAAGTTATCTGCAGAGGAAGGCAATACAAGGCACAGACAGGAGGAATACACTGAAGCTATGTCAAAAAAGCAACATATAGTCATCAACTGTGGGTCAGATTAGACATGACAAAAACTAAAGCTGATGCTTGTGGTAGTATAACACAGGTTATGCAGTACAGTGTACTGACTGGCCAAATTATGCATCAGACATAACTACCCCATGTAATACTGCAGTGAAGGCAGATCACAGTTGTTTTTAGATGCAAAACTTGGGAAGGGCATATTGACACATACTGGACCAGGCACATTGGTGTAAGGGAAAATTGAGGATGTGGAAGGAATGAGCATTAAGGCTGGATGACTGGAAGGAGGTAGGTATACTGTTCAAAATGGAGATGTGTTTCCTGAGAGACAGGGTTTCATATGAAGTGAGTACTTGTTCAGTATGGGACACAAGGAGGACACACCTCCCACTGAAGTGGTTGCACTGTGCACATGTGACAGAGACAGGTGTTGTGGCACCTTAGATGGGAAGTATGCAGGCAATGAACTGCCCTTGTCACAGATGTGTCTCTCTTTGGAATAGCAGGGGCTCTAACAGCCACTGTCAGTAATGAAAGCAACTTGTGAGGCAGGAATCACATGACAACGCCATGTACAGGACCCCACATAAGTTACATATGTATATGTAACCACACTGTACCAGTCAAGGCTCAACATCACTGAGCAATGTGGAAGAGAGAACAGCACATGTCTTTGACCTACCTGTTTTAAGGAGTAAGCCCACAGTGGAGGAGGAAGAACAGTGGCCATGAGAAAGAAATACAACCTGATACATAGAGACAGATGGCCCCACAGAGGCAATAGAGTCACACAAGTGCCTGTCCAATGCACCAATCAGTTGAGCCATGTGTTGCATACCCTTGTCTATGTCCCTAGTATGCCTTGCAGTGCATCTATCAATTCTACCATGGCAGTAGTGTAATTTGCCTGTGCCTGGATGAATGCTCTGCAAATTTGTTGTGTAATCCCATTGTGATACAGAGTATAGTTAATAAGATGGAGCCACACCGTTGATTGCTATTGGTCTGCCAGTCTTACTGCTGCCCCCCCCCCATGCACTGTGTGGTGCTACTCTCCATTGCTAATGAATGAGCAAGGGACAAGTGTGCTCTATGTGTAGGGGTGCCAGGCATGACCTGTCCTTCAATGGGCTGTAAAGATGTGGGTCTGAGTTCCGCAGACAACAGAGCTGTACCACTGGATGTAGGTAGTATTGTATACTCTACAGTTGTCATTTATGGAAGTGGCACTGTGCCCTCAAGTAGTGCTGTTGTTAGGCTTCCATCGTCATCCATTCTGATGCAGCACTGACATCAGGCATTCTTGTTTCGCAGGGGTAGACCCTATGGCTATAGCACCTGTTAAAGCAGACAGATAAAGACCCATGTGTAAGACAGCTATTAACTGATAATCCTGCTTTCCTGTGCTGTAACAGTAATAGCAATGGATGAACACAATGCAAATATACACAGTTTATATTTCATGCCTTTGTGCATGCTAGACAGATGTGCCTGTAGAAAAGATAGGCATCCCTTTGATAATGGCACTGGCTATCTTCAAGAATATGATATTGATATAATGCAATACTATACTGCTGGATCCACAGCAGAGACATGGGATGGTGCATCCAGTTCAGTTCTTACACCCAGGCATAACCTAAGTGTCAGGGTACTTTAACTTGCCTGACACCTTTTAGGGTGAGCCATTTTGGCTGATGACTGCAGTACCATTATCTTTCAGTTCAAACCGAACACGTTCTTGGAAAGTCCAGTCAGTCTTGTTTTGATTTCAGAATCCGCCTTTTGCACTCAAGGAGGGCATGCAGTAGCACTTTAGTCTTTGCATGTGAGAACTTCTTGTGGTGCATTTACTCTATCACATTATGCATGTACCTGGAAATGTGGCCAGATGTCTAAAGTCAGTGAAGAGACACAGCATATGCATAGCAGTAGCAACAGTATTTGTACCTGTCATGTACCTATGCAGCACCAGTGCCTGCAAAACTTACCATGTCTGCCATACCTCAGTATCACAGACCACTGATATCTATCCAGTGAGGCAGCATGAGGACAGAATGTGTCATCAGTCTAGAGTAACATATACCCAGGGAAAGTCGTGTGCCCCATATACTCATCAGTACTCTGTATCCTTTTTCTAGTGTGCCTACCAGCCTCATTACTATGGGCCCTATCTGATCCTTGGTTGAAGTACTTGAGACTTCCAACACATCCATTGCCATCTGGGACACCTACCAGAGGACATAGTTCACATCACAGACTATCAGGCATACATCTGGAGGGCTACTGATGCCTGCACTTGTGGCTTGCCTTCTCTTATGCACAACTCATTTCTGACTGTGTCCCCCATTCTCCTGTCACCAAGGTGCTAATAAACAACTCCTTCACTTATACACTCATATAAAAATACATATCCATTCACCTTCCCAACTTGTCACTGGTCTGTGGACCCTTACCTGAGCAGATGTGCAGTACATCTGTATTCTGTTGATTAATGTGGTTAGCAAAGAACCGTTGCAACTCTCTCTCTGATCCCCACCCCTTTGACTGTAAGATGTTCTTGAACAACTACCCCTCCCCATAAAATATTGTACAAAAACCTTTTAACTCCTCCCACCAGCTATTGGCTTGTGTACTTGTGCAGATGTAGAGCAGTTCTTCACCCTGCAGACTAATTTAATTATTTTACTTGGGATCTACTCATTATACTGTAGCAGACTAGATAGATTGATGAGCACTTCAGTGATCATGGCTGTTTATATCATGCTATTTCATGGCTTGTTACACAGCAGTTAGGGTAATGAAGTGATTTAGGTTAGATGTCTCTGACTCACACATTGAGTGCAACAGGTACTAGTATTAGACTGCACTTTGAGACTTCTGCATGTAAGTACACATACATTGTGGTATTTGAATTGGTCTGTGCATGTCTGTTCAGGTCATAATGTTAACTTGGTCACACATTTCTTAACGTCCCCTTCGTGGTTCCCTAGGGTAGTGGGGTAGTTTGTCACTACCATGCTGTAATTGCTGGCTCACTGCAAGCTACTGGACACCAACATGGTATGCAAAAACCTGATTTTTGTGTGCTTAGTGAGCTTGGTCTTCCCTATGTGCATAAGTCTGTTCTTGTTTCTTGATTGTTTTAGCATTGGGTATACTGTGCAGCCAGGCTGCCCATGGCTGCACATCACATGGTTCCTGAAATATGCATAAATTGGCTCTGCTGCCTTTTTCCTCCTGATGTTAATCTGGAAGGTGGCATAACTTCTGAAGGGGCTAAGTTTCTAAGGGCTCCTGCATGTTGAAGGAAGGAGAAATGGATATTTCTCAATTTCATCCAGTGACATGACTGTCATCACCTAATGGAAAAGTCATATAAAGGTTCACAGTACAAGATCAATATCTGGCACTGTCCTGACAAGAGTGGTGAGTAATGTCTTGGTCAGCAGCAACTCTAGTAAGGAGTGCCAGCATCATTACAGTGATCTGAAAAGGTGCCACGCTCACCTTTTCTGCTAAGGGTAAGAAGAGGTTAGCGATAGAGAACCAGATTTTTTACTGTAAGCATGAGTAACTAATAACTGTTTATACATATGTAGGCAGTCTTTTACTCATGTATGCAATTATTGGTCTTCATGCCTTCTTTTCTATTTGTCTTTTTTTCTGATGAGTTCAGGGAAAATTGCCTGATATGTCAAAAGAGGAAAGCTCAAGTGTTTAGCTGTGGAAGATCATGTACAGAATTGATGTTACTGCTGCATAGCTCTTAGTCACCTGCTTCCTTGTCAATGTTTGCGGTAGTGCTAAGTACGTTTGTCATTATTCACAGCTTTTTTGGGCTTTATATGTTACATAACTGGTAATTGCAATTGTAGATGTTCTGCTATCCCTCATATCACCACACATTCCTAAAAGTGAAATGGTGTTGCCCAACAGGTGACATTGGGTGTGCTAGTACTATCACAGGTGTCATCATGTACTTTGGACCAGTTTGTTTTGGAGTATTCAGTACCACGTCCCAAGTCATATAAATTGCCATTACTGCATAATGCTCTTATCTGTCTGACATGGCTAAATCTTACAGTGGCCAGTTAACCATCTACACTTGTGTCGGTTACAAATAGCACACCATGTGCATGTCACTTAAATGCCTTTAGGTAAATTGTATTTTGGCAGACATATGGCAGAGTACACTATTAATACCAGGATTAGAAGTCCCATGTTTATTATTCAGGAAATTCTCAGGTGAGGTGTACATGGATCGCATTTCCTTGTACTGTGGAAGTCATCATCTTGTAGGCAATGCCTGCCATCTACTGCTAAGCATTGTCAGGCTAGCACTACCTGTTCGGGGGGGGGGGGGATTCTGCCCAGTGTGCCTTCCCTTTTTCACACTGGGAAGAAACATCTGGATAATGGCCATGGGACACTGCCCTTTCTGGTCCACAAAGATCCTTAATGTTGTGATGTAGTTTTTACATAGAAATCATCACTTAACATAGATGTCATCTGTACAATATAGTCAGAGATATCCATAACAACTACCTTCCCACCTTTGTCTGCAGGTCTGATAATGATATTTGGGTTGTTCTGTAATTTCTTGAGGCTGACTCTTTCTCTGTATGTAAGATTGTCTCTTTTGAGATAACATTTATTAATAACTCTGTTCTCATAATAGCTATATAGCTCTTCCTCAGTAAGTCTCATGTATGCCTCAACTAGGGGGTGATTAGTAGGTGTATATTCACTGAGATTTTTAAATCTAAACCCAATGTCTCTATGAGTGGTATCTTCAAACATGTATTTCAACATGACATTCCTGCAAAATAACTTTAGATCTAAAACAGTATCTGTCAACTGGCTCTGGCATCTAGGAATAAAATTTAACCCTTTATTTAACAGTCGATATTCATCTTCAGTTAGAATAAAATGAGAGATGTTATGAACTAACGTTTGCCCGTCCACATTTTCCTCAGCGTCTTCTGAGGTGCATACTCCTCCGACAACTTCCTCTTCTGTCTGCCCCTGCTCATGGATCGAGAGCCGTATTATTTTTCTCTGTTCTGACTGGCAGGGGAAAAGACAACTGTGGAAGTGTACTGGGGGTGGGGGTGGGGGCTAAGTGTGTAATGACAGTCTTGGGTCTCACCACTGGCCCATTATCTAAAGGTAAAGGTTTAGGTTTCTCCAGGTGTTGCTTGGATGTATCATTAATTATACTAACATCTGGATATAAGTTAATACTGTCTGTAGTAGCAGCATGTACTAAATGTATGACATCTGTGGAATCATTAACAAAGTCAGAGGATAAAACATTACTGCATCTCTCAGTATTAGCAAGTTGTTGTACATCAGATGTATCAGTTTGGCAAACATTTACATTAATTCTTGGAGCAGTACAATTTAAAATATTTCCTGTTTCTAGGACATTCGTATTATTTGTAACAGTCCTAACAGTATTTTCATGCTGTTTCATAGAACCAAAATTATCTGTGAGAGGCCTGGTCATTTCATTTGAATTGAACCTGGGCCACACAAAGATATGTCCATTTTTAAAATCATTAGTGTCCCTAATTACTTTGTGCCTTTTCTGTTGAAAAAGTTTTCTTTCAAAAGCTGAAATGCTATCTAGCATATTCTCGAAAAGAGGAAGTACTGTTTCAGAGGGAAATTCATTAAATAATATACGTTGCTTGTCACTGATTTCTTTAGTTAATTTAGCCTCTTCAGGCTTAAAAAAGTCAATGAGCAGCTTCAAATAACTCCGACTCACCTCCATATTCAAACGCTGCCATTGAGCCAATAGCTCAGGATAGTCCCTGCCCTGACTGGGCATAGTAAAAACGTGTAGACCCCTCAGTATAATGTTCGGGTCTAGGCATAACTGGAAGTGTATGCGCTGAATTTGAAGCCTCTTCAGCTTCATGAAATCCCTTTCTGCTCCTTCCAGCAGCGTGTACAATTTGTTGTTGTCAAGGTTCTGTCCCGAGGCATCCGTGAGTGTTGGCGCTACATCAAGGAACCAGGATGTATGACCGGTGCCTTTGAGGTGCTGTTGAAACCTCTGCTCAACGGCGTTGTTCAGCGTGGCTACGTTCCCATGATGTTCATCTCTGGGAACGTAGTCTAATTCAATATCAGCCATAATAAACAACGAAACGTGAAAAGCGTCCTGCTCCTGTCCACAAGAACTGAATAAAATTTATGAGTGAATAAATAAAACCTTGTCTTGCTTCAGGTTAGCGCTAGGGTCTGCAATAACAAATTAATCAGCAAAAGTACACAACGAAACCCCAGCGTTAGCAGGTGCTATAGTTCTGAATGGTATAATCCAACAAGGCACTGAAAAAGTAAATAAAATCACTGTTTATTCGAGAAATAAAACATCAGATAAGCGCTTTCGCATTACTGCTTCATCAGATCTAAGACAATTCAACATTATGCATATCACATTAAATACTATAGCAATCAATCAACCATTAATTGAACTGTATGAAACTAATTAGCATTTCAAAGGGAAATGCTCTTGGAGCATTTAAAGCATTCATGCGGTGCATATACTTATCAAGCATAAACACAAGATCAAACGCTCAACTAAAAAACTATAAAAACACTGTATATATATGCCATGGTTAAAAAAGAATTTTTCATATAAAAATTGGATGCATAAAATATACATATAGTGATAAGTAAAAGTATATGTTTGAGAAAATACATATACAATACATAATGCTCTGTATTGCTTATAGAACAGAGAATCTCTGCAAACTGGATCACTGAAGGATTAAGATGCATGTTATAAATAGAAAAATGCAAGGGGAAGGGGACTGGTTATCCTGCACATTTATTTAACATTTCTCCTTTGCCTCAATTTAGGTCTAATTGAGGCTCTCTCATTTAAACCAGAGCCTTTATCCGCTTTCAACGTTATTATCCATTCTGTTTCTTTCCCTTCAGTGTATGTTCTAATGTCACCCCCTCTCGGATTGGGATATATCACTTCCAATACTTTGAAAGAAAATTTATGTTGTACATTTGTCATAATGCTATGCTTGGCCAAGGCATTTTGCACAGTACTCTTTTTCATGTGATAAATATGTTCCCTCATTCGATCCCTGAGGGGGCGATTAGTTTTGCCAACATAAAATGAAGTGCAAAGTTGGCATGTGGCTAAATAAATAACATGTGATGTCATGCAATCAGCTGTAACAGGAGTATGATAATACTTTCGATTATCTGGATGGAGAAAACCAGGTGCACTGTCTATGTAGCAACAAAAATTGCAGTGCCCACATGGTTTCGTGTGACCATCTCTTATATTAATATCACTATTAATAGTGTGGCAAAGTCTCCTTTTCAGATTATTCTTGTTCCTATATAGGAATCTTGGTTTGTCTCCAACTATACTTTTAATGTCATCATCTATATGTAATATTTCCCAATGTTTGCCTATTACCTCTCTGAGTTCAAAATGGTCAGAGGAGAAATAAGTGGAGAATTTAAGGCCTTGTTTAACGCCAGTATTGACAACTGGCGGAGATACTGATTCAGGTGGTCCGAAGTAGGGTAATCCTTTGGTAAATCTTAATTCTGATACATCGCAGAGATGTCTATTGACTTCTTTGTTGCTATAGCCTCTAAGAGAGAGTCTATTTCTCAAGTCATTCAATTCTGTCTCAAACCCAGAATCAAGGGGATTGAACCTGGAGGCTCTGATGGCTTGGCCTCTAATTATATTTTTAAAAAGTTGGGAAGGATGCATACTCGATCTAACAAGAAGATTATTGCTGTAGCAACTCTTCCGAAAGACACCTGTGTTAATGTTATTGTCATCAATCCTCTCTATATACATGTCAAGGAAATCTATTCTACATTGTGAGTGTTTCATTGTGAATTTGAGACAGGTAGTAAGACCATTCATGGTTGTAGAGAATGATTCTAGTTGTTCCAGGGTACCTCTCCACAAAACAAACAAATCATCGACGAAGCGTCGATAAAAAAACACATGCTGTTCAAATAATTCTTCTTTAAACAGAATGTGTTCTTCCCAATAAGCCAAATACATGTTGGCGTAGCTATTGGCACATGGAGTGCCCATAGCTACGCCATCTTTCTGTTTGTATGTACAATCGTTAAATGTAAAAAGATTGTGTTCCAAGACTAACTCAAGGAAACAAGTTATCAAATCAATATTCACAGGGGTGTAATTACTGTGTTCCCTTAGGTAATCAGTAACGTATGATAACCCTATACTATTTGGTATGACTGTAAATAAAGATTGAATGTCAAAAGTGACAAAGAAATAATCCAATGTAATATTCCTATCTTTAACGCAGTCATATAAATCAAGCAAGAACTGTTTAGAGTCTTTTAAAACAATTCTATTAAGGTTTAACACTTGTCTAAGATGCTTTTCTACATAAACGGACAAGTGCTCAGTCACCCAACCTCGACCTGATACTATCGGTCTCATGGGTGGGTTGGCTGAGTCCTTGTGTATTTTTGGAAGGCCATGTATAGTAGGTGTCATGGGGTGAGGGATGACAAGGTACTCATATAGGTCCTTATCTATTAACTTGCCCATAAATTTATTTATTTATTTATTTTATTTATTTGCAGTTGGTTTACCAGGATAGTCCATTGGGCCAAAAGAACCCGTTTTCAATGGAGTCCTGGGGAGAAAAGCTCCAATATTGACAAAAATTAGGTACATACATTTACTACAATATAATTATACAGAGTAGAGATAAAAATTAAAACATTTAGGCTTGATTTTGAGAAAACATTTAAGGATGAGGAGAAAGACTGTGATATTGGCAGAGTTAAATAGATGCTAAAATTACTAGACAATTATGCACAGTAGAGGTAAAATATTAATACATTTAGGCAAAATTTTGAGAAAAATACATTTAGGCATAAATTTGAGAAACATTCAGAATTAAGAACAGTATTGAGATAAGCAATCAGGGAAGTTATTGAGGAGGGAGCTCAGAAGGTCTAAGTTAAAATAATTTTAGTGTGGAAACATAAGCTTTAGTAGGGAGCGTGTGAGTGGAGATGGAATGTTGCAGATCTATGAGGGGAGAGAGCAGGAACAATCCCATTGGGATATTAAATATGTATGAAGTGATTTTTTGAATACGTGTTTATTGGTAATAGTACGAATGGATGGAGGAAGTGAGTTCCATAGTCGGGCAAGGTTAAAAGATAGTAAATGTTTGCCTGGGGGATGACTTGGTTTGTGTACTATTAATAGATTTTGGTGGTTAGACCTTAGGACTCTGTTAGGTAGGTGCATTCTGAAGGCAGTAGACAGAGAGGGACAAAGAGAAGGACTGGAAATGAGCTTGTGAGCGAAAGTCAACTGAATATATGTAAGCTGGTTTGGTAATTCAAGCCAGTTTAATTTTTGAAGGGAAGTACAATGGTGGGTTGAAGACCTGTGGCTGTTTGCGAATTTGGCTATTTTGTTATAGCAGGAAGAAAGTTGTTTTTTTAAGGAGGCCTGAAGATTAGTCAGTAGTGGAGCACCATAGAGAAGGGAGGGAATGAGAAAAGAGGAAGCGAGTGTGATTTTGGAGGAATTAGTGAGGTATTGGTTCTGACGATAGAGCATGCCTAGTTTTTGATGGGTTTTTTTTATATTTAGTAGTAGATGGGAATTATAACTAAGTCTATTGTCAATTAGTACTCCTAATAGCTTAGTTTCAGAGACTAGATCTAGGGGTGTGTTATTTAGGCTGGTAATAGTGAAGGAGTTGGTATTAAAGGAGGTAGCTTTAGAAGGGGTGAAAACCATAAGTTTTGTTTTGGAGGCATTGAGTGCTAAGTGGTTTATTTTCATCCAGCGTTCAGTTATTAAAAAGGCTTGCTGAGTAAGTTTTTGGAGTAGTGAGGGGGAGATGGCAGAGCAGATAATTGTAGAGTCATCTGCGTATTGAATGATGTTTGCAAAAGGGATAGATTGATGAAAGTCGTTGACAAATATATTGAAGAGGAGGGGGCCCAGAATAGATCCTTGGGGAACACCAGTGGGGGTGCTTATGAATGGGGAAGTAGCCTTCTTCCATCTGACTGCTTGGTGTCTATTTGACAGATAGCTAGAAAACCAATTTATGGAAGAGAGAGAGAGGTTGAGTTTTGACATTTTAGTTAAAAGCAGGTTGTGTGAGATGGTGTCAAAGGCCTTGGATAGGTCAAGAAGTAGGGTAGAGACAATGTGTCCAGCATCACGTGCTTTATTGACAGTCTCAAGAAAGGATAAAAGGGCAGTCATGGTACTATGGTTTGGCCTGAATCCATGTTGAGTGGGGGTTAGCAGGTTGTTATCCAAGAGATGTGGCAAGAGTTGGAGGTGAACACACTTTTCCAAAAGTTTTGAAATGGGGGAAAGAATGGCAATAGGACGAAAATTATTGATGTTATAGTTGTTGCCTCCTTTGTGAAGGGGGATAATGAATGCTTGCTTCCACAGTGTAGGCACGGTGTGTTCTTGGATGGAACGGTTTATTAGAATGCTAATGGGATAGGCAATGGCATCTGCAGCTATGTGTAGGAAATAAGAGGGAATGTTATCAGGGGCATTAGTGCATGGCTTTAATTTTTGGAGGAGTTTCTTAATAGTGGTAGTAGATACAGGTTTTAAGGTGAAAAGAGATGGGGGTGGAGATGGTGAGTTTGAGAAGTGTTCGGTTGATGGGGAAGTACTAGTAGTGGAAGAGGTGGAAGATGGGTCATGTGAAGTAGAGATGGGGGTAGGGTTGGTTGTGGTAGGAGGGGGTGAGTTGTATGGTGGGGGGGAGGATGAGAAGGAAGAGGTTAGTTTACTAATAGAGTCGATGAAAAAGGAGTTAAATTGAATAGCTAAGTCTAGGTCTTGGATGTTTGGGTCTGGGGTAGGGGTGGGTGGTTTGCTGGGGTTGAGGAGGGTAGAAATTCCCTTCCAGAATCTTTGGGGGTTGGTTTTATTGTTGTTTTGGAGTGTGAGGAAGTATGTTTGTCTATCAGAGATTATTAGCTTTTTTACTTTATTACGGAGGGTTTTGTATGCAATATGTTTGTCTGGTGTCTTGTTTCTCAGATACTGTCCCCAGGCTTTGTCTCTAAGCCTCATGGTAGATAGAGTAGTTTTGGTTAGCCAGGGGGCTGTGTTAGTTTTTATTCTTTTTGTTCTTAGAGGGGCTTGGGAATCAAGTATTCCTAGAAATGTGGAGTTAAAAAGGGAAACAGCTTCTTCTAAGGGCAGCGTTTGTAGGCTGTTCCAATTGATGGTTTTCAGGGAATCAATGAAAATTGAGGGGTTGAAGTATTTGTCATTACGGGTAGTGATGTAGTTATGGGTGCGGTTAGAGATGCAGGGGAGTCGGTGGGTGAAAGTAGGCAGGTGATCACCAAGAGGGTCGGGAAGAGTACCGCTGTTTGAAAAATAGTGGGGGTGTGACACTAGGACCCAGTCGAGGATAGTGCCACTGGAGGGGTCTTTAGAAGGGTGGGTTATGTTATTGATTAGCTGGGAGAAATTGAATAGATTGATGTTAAGAGGGTTGGTTGGGGACTGGATGGAGGCCCAGTTAATATTGACATCTCCAAGAATTATGGTTTCGTTGTTAATATTATCTGAGAGCCAGGAGAGGATGTTTTCAAGTGTAGAAATATTGTCACCTGGAGGAATGTAGAGGGATGCTAGGCAAATGTTTTGTGTTTGTTAATTTGGAGGAGAGAGAGGAGTAGTTCAGCATTATTAAATGTTGGGGTAGGTTTGTTGTATGGGGTAACTAGCAAGGTGGAGGAATAAAGGAGGGCAACTCCACCTCCTTTCTTTTGGGTCCTGTCTTTTCTAATGATTGAGTAGTTGGGTGGAGTTATTTCAGAATCTTTTATGGAGGGCTTTAACCAAGTTTCTGAAATAGATAGTATATCAGGTTTGTTATGTGTGAGCCATGTGGAGGATGGGGACTTTATTCACTATACTTTGTGAGTTTAGAGAAGTAAAGTATATAGGTTTGTGTGGGGAGGAGGAGGAGGAGGGGCGGGTTAGGATGGACATCACCAGATAGAAGGCAGATAAAGAGATGGAAGATGGGGTTTGAAAGAGAGTTGATTAGAGTATTAAGATGATTTGGGTCATCTGAGATGATTAAGGGGTGTTTATTCGTTGTGGGGATAGAGTATTTCTGAGTGGTGAGAAGTTTAAATGAGAAGGTGAGGAGTTGGGTTATTGGGTGAAGATTGGGAGAGATGGGATAGTGTAATTGTGGGAAAGGGGTGTTCAGATGGTAAGTAGTGTGGTAAAGTTGTGGGTGGTAAGAGATGACAGGTTGGGTGAGGAGATAGAGGTATGATAGTTTAAGAGAAAGTGATAGAAGACATAGGGTGGAATAAGGGTATGTAGGCATGTTGATAGGGTTGCTTGAAAGTGGGTGATGCAATTGTCAAAATATATGATATAGTGGAAGGGATAAGAAGGATTTTACTAGAGAAGTGTAGAAAGAGGTGTGGGAGTAGAGGTGGGTGTTATAGGGTAGATAGGTGAGTGTGTGTTAGAAGTGGGATGTATTGAAGTGTAGTGCCTGTGGGAGTGGTTTGAAATTGGATAATAGGCTGATGGGGTGTGGCACGGTGTTGGAACGAGATTGGTGTAGAGAAAAAGTGGGTGTGGAAACAAGAGGGATATAGCTAGATGTACTGGGGGCGGGTGGGATTTGGGGGCAGGGTAGGGGAGCGGAGTGAGACCCAAGAGGCACGGAGCGGGAAGAAACCAGGAGAGGATCGAGAGCCTATCAGTGGAGCAAAGATTAGAGGAGAGTAAGTAGTGGCAGGGTAAGTAAGGAATACTGTATATAATATGGATAGGAAAGTAAGAATGTAGATATTGGCAGAGTAAGGAATAAGTGAGAGAAAAGTAATGACAGAGGGGAGGGGGCGCCCTCTAGTGGTCAGTGCAGAGAATGCACTAGGCCAAACTAGGTGGGTCTGGGGGCTGAGTGGGATAAATTAAGGAAGAGCTAGTGAAACCCAGGGAAGAGATGAGGTAGAAGTAGATGGGAGATAAGAGAGAGTGTCTAGGCTGCTGGGTGCCCTGGCAGGGAGATAGCTTGAAACTAACAGTACATGGAGTTCTAATCCGTGGAGGCCCAAGTATTAACACACACACATACTTTCTTGGTATCCTCTGGGAGACTTGTTCCAATGTCCAAGTGGGATTTGAGGCAGCAGAGCAGTATATTGCCTAATATCGTATCATGTACATATCTGATGGTTGATTCCACATTCTGTGATGTAGTTTTTACATAGAAATCATCACTTAACATAGATGTCATCCATACAATATAGTCAGAGATATCCATAACAACTACCTTCCCACCTTTGTCTGCAGGTCTGATAATGATATTTGGGTTGTTCTGTAATTTCTTGAGGCTGACTCTTTCTCTGTATGTAAGATTGTCTCTTTTGAGATAACATTTATTAATAACTCTGTTCTCATAATAGCTATATAGCTCTTCCTCAGTAAGTCTCATGTATGCCTCAACTAGGGGGTGATTAGTAGGTGTATATTCACTGAGATTTTTAAATCTAAACCCAATGTCTCTATGAGGGGTATCTTCAAACATGTATTTCAACATGACATTCCTGCAAAATAACTTTAGATCTAAAACAGTATCTGTCAACTGGCTCTGGCATCTAGGAATAAAATTTAACCCTTTATTTAACAGTCGATATTCATCTTCAGTTAGAATGAAATGAGAGATGTTATGAACTAACGTTTGCCCGTCCACATTTTCCTCAGCATCTGCTGAGGTGCATACTCCTCCGACAACTTCCTCTTCTGTCTGCCCCTGCTCATGGATCGAGAGCGATACGTATTTTTCTCTGTTCTGACTGGCAGGGGAAAAGACAACTGTGGAAGTGTACTGGGGGTGGGGGTGGGGGCTAAGTGTGTAATGACAGTCTTGGGTCTCACCACTAGCCCATTATCTAAACGTAAAGGTTTAGGTTTCTCCAGGTGTTGCTTGGATGTATCATTAATTATACTAACATCTGGATATAAGTTAATACTGTCTGTAGTAGCAGCATGTACTAAATGTATGACATCTGTGGAATCATTAACAAAGTCAGAGGATAAAACATTACTGCATCTCTCAGTATTAGCAAGTTGTTGTACATCAGATGTATCAGTTTGGCAAACATTTACATTAATTCTTGGAGCAGTACAATTTAAAATATTTCCTGTTTCTAGGACATTCATATTATTTGTAACAGTTCTAACAGTATTTTCATGCTGTTTCATAGAACCAAAATTATCTGTGAGAGGCCTGGTCATTTCATTTGAATTGAACCTGGGCCACACAAAGATATGTCCATTTTTAAAATCATTAGTGTCCCTAATTACTTTGTGCCTTTTCTGTTGAAAAAGTTTTCTTTCAAAAGCTGAAATGCTATCTAGCATATTCTCGAAAAGAGGAAGTACTGTTTCAGAGGGAAATTCATTAAATAATATACGTTGCTTGTCACTGATTTCTTTAGTTAATTTAGCCTCTTCAGGCTTAAAAAAGTCAATGAGCAGCTTCAAATAACTCCGACTCACCTCCATATTCAAACGCTGCCATTGAGCCAGTAGCTCAGGATAGTCCCTGCCCTGACTGGGCATAGTAAAAAAGCGTAGACCCCTCGGTATAATGTTCGGGTCTAGGCATAACTGGAAGTGTATGCGCTGAATTTGAAGCCTCTTCAGCTTCATGAAATCCCTTTCCGCTCCTTCCAGCAGCGTGTACAATTTGTTGGTGTCAAGGTTCTGTCCCGAGGCATCCGTGAGTGTTGGCTCTACATCAAGGAACCAGGATGTATGACCGGTGCCTTTGAGGTGCTGTTGAAACCTCTGCTCAACGGCGTTGTTCAGCGTGGCTACGTTCCCATGATGTTCATCTCTGGGAACGTAGTCTAATTCAATATCAGCCATAATAAACAACGAAACATGAAAAGCGTCCTGCTCCTGTCCACAAGAACTGAATAAAATTTATGAGTGAATAAATAAAACCTTGTCTTGCTTCAGGTTAGCGCTAGGGTCTGCAATAACAAATTAATCAGCAAAAGTACACAACGAAACCCCAGCATTAGCAGGTGCTATAGTTCTGAATGGTATAATCCAACAAGGCACTGAAAAAGTAAATAAAATCACTGTTTATTCGAGAAATAAAACATCAGATAAGCGTTTTCGCATTACTGCTTCATCAGATCTAAGACAATTCAACATTATGCATGTCACATTAAATACTATAGCAATCAATCAACCATTAATTGAACTGTATGAAACTCATTAGCATTTCAAAGGGAAATGCTCTCGGAGCATTTAAAGCATTCATGCGGTGCATATACTTATCAAGCATAAACACAAGATCAAACGCTCAACTAAAAAACTATAAAAACACTGTATATATATGCAATGGTTAAAAAAGAATTTTTCATATAAAAATTGGATGCATAAAATATACATATAGTGATAAGTAAAAGTATATGTTTGAGAAAATACATAGACAATACATAATGCTCTGTATTGCTTATAGAACAGAGAATCTCTGCAAACTGGATCACTGAAGGATTAAGATGCATGTTATAAATAGAAAAATGCAAGGGGAAGGGGACTGGTTATCCTGCACATTTATTTAACATTTCTCCTTTGCCTCAATTTAGGTCTAATTGAGGCTCTCTCATTTAAACCAGAGCCTTTATCCGCTTTCAACGTTATTATCCATTCTGTTTCTTTCCCTTCAGTGTATGTTCTAATGTCACCCCTCTCGGATTGGGATATATCACTTCCAATACTTTGAAAGAAAATTTATGTTGTACATTTGTCATAATGCTATGCTTGGCCAAGGCATTTTGCACAGTACTCTTTTTCATGTGATAAATATGTTCCCTCATTCGATCCCTGAGGCGGTTATTAGTTTTGCCAACATAAAATGAAGTGCAAAGTTGGCATGTGGCTAAATAAATAACATGTGATGTCATGCAATCAGCTGTAACAGGAGTATGATAATACTTTCGATTGTCTGGATGGAGAAAACCAGGTGCACTGTCTATGTAGCAACAAAAATTGCAGTGCCCACATGGTTTCGTGTGACCATCTCTCATATTAATATCACTATTAATAGTGTGGCAAAGTCTCCTTTTCAGATTATTCTTGTTCCTATATAGGAATCTTGGTTTGTCTCCAACTATACTTTTAATGTCATCATCTATATGTAATATTTCCCAATGTTTACCTATTACCTCTCTGAGTTCAAAATGGTCAGAGGAGAAATAAGTGGAGAATTTAAGGCCTTGTGTAACGCCAGTATTAACAACTGGCGAAGATACTGATTCAAACGGTCCGAAGTGTGGTAATCCTTTGGTAAATCTTAATTCTGATAGATCGCAGAGATGTCTATTGACTTCTTTGTTGCTATAGCCTCTAAGAGAGAGTCTATTTCTCAAGTCATTCAATTCTGTCTCAAACCCAGAATCAAGGGGATTGAGCCTGGAGGCTCTGATGGCTTGGCCTCTAATTATATTTTTAAAAACTTGGGGAGGATGCATACTCGATCTAACAAGAAGATTATTGCTGTAGCAACTCTTTCGAAAGACACCTGTGTTAATATTATTGTCATCAATCCTCTCTATATACATGTCAAGGAAATCTATTCTATACTGTGAGTGTTTCATGGTGAATTTAAGACAGGTAGTAAGACCATTCATGATTGTAGAGAATGATTCTAGTTGTTCCAGGGTACCTCTCCACAAGACAAACAAATCATCGACGAAGCGTCGATAAAAAAACACATGCTGTTCAAATAGATCTTCTTTAAACAGAATGTGTTCTTCCCAATAAGCCAAATACATGTTGGCGTAGCTATTGGCACATGGAGTGCCCATAGCTACGCCATCTTTCTGTTTGTATGTACAATCGTTAAATGTAAAAAGATTGTGTTCCAAGACTAACTCAAGGAAACAAGTTATCAAATCAATATTCACAGGGGTGTAATTACTGTGTTCCCTTAGGTAATCAGTAACGTATGATAACCCTATACTATTTGGTATGACTGTAAATAAAGATTGAATGTCAAAAGTGACAAAGAAATAATCCAATGTAATATTCCTATCTTTAACGCAGTCATATAAATCAAGCAAGAACTGTTTAGAGTCTTTTAAAACAATTCTATTAAGGTTTAACACTTGTCTAAGATGCTTTTCTACATAAACGGACAAGTGCTCAGTCACCCAACCTCGACCTGATACTATCGGTCTCATGGGTGGGTTGGCTGAGTCCTTGTGTATTTTTGGAAGGCCATGTATAGTAGGTGTCATGGGTTGAGGGATGACAAGGTACTCATATAGGTCCTTATCTATTAACTTGCCCATAAATATATCATGTATCGTATCATGTACATATCTGATGGTTGATTCCACATTCTGTGATGTAGTTTTTACATAGAAATCATCACTTAACATAGATGTCATCCGTACAATATAGTCAGAGATATCCATAACAACTACCTTCCCACCTTTGTCTGCAGGTCTGATAATGATATTTGGGTTGTTCTGTAATTTCTTGAGGCTGACTCTTTCTCTGTATGTAAGATTGTCTCTTTTGAGATAACATTTATTAATAACTCTGTTCTCATAATAGCTATATAGCTCTTCCTCAGTAAGTCTCATGTATGCCTCAACTAGGGGGTGATTAGTAGGTGTATATTCACTGAGATTTTTAAATCTAAACCCAATGTCTCTATGAGGGGTATCTTCAAACATGTATTTCAACATGACATTCCTGCAAAATAACTTTAGATCTAAAACAGTATCTGTCAACTGGCTCTGGCATCTAGGAATAAAATTTAACCCTTTATTTAACAGTCGATATTCATCTTCAGTTAGAATAAAATGAGAGATGTTATGAACTAACGTTTGCCCGTCCACATTTTCCTCAGCGTCTGCTGAGGTGCATACTCCTCCGACAACTTCCTCTTCTGTCTGCCCCTGCTCATGGATCGAGAGCGATACGTATTTTTCTCTGTTCTGACTGGCAGGGGAAAAGACAACTGTGGAAGTGTACTGGGGGTGGGGGTGGGGGCTAAGTGTGTAATGACAGTCTTGGGTCTCACCACTAGCCCATTATCTAAACGTAAAGGTTTAGGTTTCTCCAGGTGTTGCTTGGATGTATCATTAATTATACTAACATCTGGATATAAGTTAATACTGTCTGTAGTAGCAGCATGTACTAAATGTATGACATCTGTGGAATCATTAACAAAGTCAGAGGATAAAACATTACTGCATCTCTCAGTATTAGCAAGTTGTTGTACATCAGATGTATCAGTTTGGCAAACATTTACATTAATTCTTGGAGCAGTACAATTTAAAATATTTCCTGTTTCTAGGACATTCGTATTATTTGTAACAGTCCTAACAGTATTTTCATGCTGTTTCATAGAACCAAAATTATCTGTGAGAGGCCTGGTCATTTCATTTGAATTGAACCTGGGCCACACAAAGATATGTCCATTTTAAAATCATTAGTGTCCCTAATTACTTTGTGCCTTTTCTGTTGAAAAAGTTTTCTTTCAAAAGCTGAAATGCTATCTAGCATATTCTCGAAAAGAGGAAGTACTGTTTCAGAGGGAAATTCATTAAATAATATACGTTGCTTGTCACTGATTTCTTTAGTTAATTTAGCCTCTTCAGGCTTAAAAAAGTCAATGAGCAGCTTCAAATAACTCCGACTCACCTCCATATTCAAACGCTGCCATTGAGCCAATAGCTCAGGATAGTCCCTGCCCTGACTGGGCATAGTAAAAACGTGTAGACCCCTCAGTATAATGTTCGGGTCTAGGCATAACTGGAAGTGTATGCGCTGAATTTGAAGCCTCTTCAGCTTCATGAAATCCCTTTCTGCTCCTTCCAGCAGCGTGTACAATTTGTTGGTGTCAAGGTTCTGTCCCGAGGCATCCGTGAGTGTTGGCGCTACATCAAGGAACCAGGATGTATGACCGGTGCCTTTGAGGTGCTGTTGAAACCTCTGCTCAACGGCGTTGTTCAAGTGGCTACGTTCCCATGATGTTCATCTCTGGGAACGTAGTCTAATTCAATATCAGCCATAATAAACAACGAAACGTGAAAGCGTCCTGCTCCTGTCCACAAGAACTGAATAAAATTTATGAGTGAATAAATAAAACCTTGTCTTGCTTCAGGTTAGCGCTAGGGTCTGCAATAACAAATTAATCAGCAAAAGTACACAACGAAACCCCAGCGTTAGCAGGTGCTATAGTTCTGAATGGTATAATCCAACAAGGCACTGGAAAAGTAGATAAAATCACTGTTTATTCGAGAAATAAAACATCAGATAAGCGCTTTCGCATTACTGCTTCATCAGATCTAAGACAATTCAACATTATGCATATCACATTAAATACTATAGCAATCAATCAACCATTAATTGAACTGTATGAAACTCATTAGCATTTCAAAGGGAAATGCTCTTGGAGCATTTAAAGCATTCATGCGGTGCATATACTTATCAAGCATAAACACAAGATCAAACGCTCAACTGAAAAACTATAAAAACACTGCATATATATGCCATGGTTAAAAAAGAATTTTTCATATAAAAATTGGATACATAAAATATACATATAGTGATAAGTAAAAATATATGTTTGAGAAAATACATAGACAATACATAATGCTCTGTATTGCTTGTAGAACAGAGAATATCTACAAACTGAATCACTGAAGGATTAAGTTGCATGTTATAAATAGAGAAATGCAAGGGGAAGGGGACTGGTTATCCTGCACATTTATTTAACATTTCTCCTTTGCCTCAATTTAGGTCTAATCGAGGCTCTCTCATTTAAACCAGAGCCTTTATCCGCTTTCAACGTTATTATCCATTCTATTTCTTTCCCTTCAGTGTATGTTCTAATGTCACCCCCTCTCGGATTGGGATATATCACTTCCAATACTTTGAAAGAAAATTTATGTTGTACATTTGTCATAATGCTATGCTTGGCCAAGGCATTTTGCACAGTACTCTTTTTCATGTGATAAATATGTTCCCTCATTCGATCCCTGAGGGGGCGATTAGTTTTGCCAACATAAAATGAAGTGCAAAGTTGGCATGTGGCTAAATAAATAACATGTGATGTCATGCAATCAGCTGTAACAGGAGTATGATAATACTTTCGATTGTCTGGATGGAGAAAACCAGGTGCACTGTCTATGTAGCAACAAAAATTGCAGTGCCCACATGGTTTCGTGTGACCATCTCTTATATTAATATCACTATTAATAGTGTGGCAAAGTCTCCTTTTCAGATTATTCTTGTTCCTATATAGGAATCTTGGTTTGTCTCCAACTATACTTTTAATGTCATCATCTATATGTAATATTTCCCAATGTTTACCTATTACCTCTCTGAGTTCAAAATGGTCAGAGGAGAAATAAGTGGAGAATTTAAGGCCTTGTGTAACGCCTTATACTTCTGTGTGTCCTTTGACAGCTGTTTTCTCTTTCTGCCTTTCCTATGCACCCATTTTATTCCCATTTATATTATAGACATTGTATATTCTTTGTGCATTCCTTATCTGGATTCTCAGGTGTGCTTGCATCAACACATTGTTAAATGCATGAATCAACATTGTCCTGTACATACTACATGCACAGTACTGGACCCATGAGTTCACATTACTCCCAGTTAACACAGTGCAGGCCATTGCTTTGCTTTTTCTCCTTTGACCATAGAATTGTATTCTTAATCATACCCTGTTGCTTTCATTTCCACATTTTTCCTTTTTGCTAAACTGCTCAAGACACATTCATTATATAGTTCTCAATGTCATAATTTAAATTGATGTTATTAATTGTAATTAATTGTAATTAATGTAAAAATCTGTTAACCAATTTACTGTGTAATTTAATTGAATCCTGATGTGCTCAGGAATAACTGTAACCTGTGGAACTTGTTTAACTTGCTTACTTATGTAATCTCTGTAAATAGTCTGTTTGTAATATGTAATGCTGGTATTATGTAATGCTGTATCTGCTTACCCTTGGAGCTTTTCTCCCCGGGCCTCCGCTGAAAATGGACATGCATCCAGTCGGACTATCCCGGTCAACAAATGTAAAATAAATAAAAAATAAATAAAATTAATTATGCTTAAGTTCCAATGGACAGCAGCTGTCAAACCCTGGTAATGAGGAATAAAGTACAGGAAAGCAGTCTGGTAGGGAGGACTTTCCTTAGAAATTCCTAATATTGGGGGTCCTGTTCAGTTACATCTAATATTAATAATGATTTTTAACAACTTTATGATCAATGAATTCAATGATACCTTTCAACTGTCCAGATTTTTGTAGAATGTCCAGATTTTTGCCTCATATTTTTGGTCAGTTCCTCATAGAAATTGTGGTTTACTAGCAAATAAGTGAAGACTGAATTCATTACATAATGACAAACATTTGAGTTTCAGACTTCATATCCTTCAGAAAGTACATGGTAACATAAAACCTGCTATTCTAGCAACTTTCTATGTTTATAAGAGCAATAGTTAAAATGTATCCCTGTTTTTGGACCACTGTTCCCACGTTATTTTTGGCTTTGTTCAGACTCTTTTGAGCCAAGAGGTTGAGAGATATGAAGGCAATGACCCTCAAAATGAAATAAGACTTTTATCATAACAGAGAACAAAAGTAGCTCAACAACTATATTTTCTTTCTAATGTCCATCTTACACTATTAGTAAAAGAGATGAAAATCGTATTACATATGCAGCAGCACATCTTTCTGGATCATAATCACCTTCTTGCAGATATTTCGCATGACTTCAGTTCGTGTCGTGGAGTAATGTGTCAGCTATATAGAAACATACCTATATCATTATTCCTTGACTTGTCAAGAAAGTTTAAAGAATTAAGCACTGTCTACATTCACTGTCAAACCTTAAGCTCATTTCATTCCAAACACATTATAGGTTCATTGGTTCATAGGTTCAAAGGTTCTTACTAAGCTTACAGCCAAGGAGACCATCAAGAATCTCATCCACATCACCCAGCACTGATAGTATACTAAGAATGTTATGCATTAAGTAGACTTATCAGATATATACCAGGTGAAAGTTTGTGATCACCCACCCAGTCATTCAGAGCAATTTAAATGACTCCGAGGGAAGCACCCTGTCTGACATGTAAGGGCAGTAAAACAGATGTGGAGACTACTTTAGTATTGGAACCTCTCATGTAAGCTCATAATGTGAAAGTGTTAGCGTAGGTTTGGGTCTGAACAGTAGGTTACACGGGTTGTATTTATGTGAAGGAGTTCAAAGACTGAGAGCTGGGTTATTCATAGGATAACAATGTAAGCACCAATCTCCTCAGGGGTCTGCATGACACTGAGTAGAGGGCAGAGCTTTTATTGTGTCCAAGTAGCTAAAGCTACTGAGCCCTGATATCTTTTTGGTGAGGAAATGTTGAGGTCTTCTGAGCTGGTTTAGGTGCTTATCAAGATACATGGCAAATTGAACATCATATTCAGTTATGAGCCTATAAGAGTTATAAAGCAGGACTATAACTTCTTTGGATCTTGAGGAGATACCTTGAAGAAAAAATTCTGTAAGATGTTTTCTAAGTACCACAGAGACCTGCTTGTCAAAAGAATGTATGTAATCAACAAAAGCACTCAAGTCCCCTACAAATGTAAGTGAAATAGTATATATATATATATATATATATATATATATATATATATATATATATATACATACATATATATATTTTGCCTCGGTGGTACGGCGGTAAAGTTGTTACCTCACAGCAAGAGGTTCTCCCGTTCGATTCTCGGCGTGGCTTGGGAGTGCCTTCTGTGTGGAGTCTGCATGTCCTCCCAGCAGTTGGGTAGTGTTTGAAAGACACGCGTGCCTAAATGGGTGTGCCTTCGTTGAAGGTTGGGTGTCGAGCTGGCACCTCGGCATTTCATAAAAAAATCTACTGCCAATCATTAGCGGACTGAAGTTCCACTGTGGCAACCCCTTACCGGGAAAAAGCCGAAAGACCAACAACAACATAGATATATATATATATATATATATATATATATATATATATATATATATAGATATATATATATATATATATATATATATATATATATATATATATATATATATATATATATATATATATATATATAGATATATAGATAGATAGATAGCAAGCAGTAATGATGCTACATTTAGTAATGGAAATAATTAATAATGTTGCATCATTTGGCACTAAAGAGAGCAAGCTCATGAAGCCTGTCATTTATTTATTTGGCCTAGCCCTTGCTAGAAAATTTGAGTATCAGAATGGCATTTAATATCTACTGTGATGTTGCTGTCATTAACAGACCTGGTTAGAATAGCCCACCGATATCAGCTTTCACACTAGCAACATTCTAATATATATAACCTCTATATTATATTAGATATTAACTATATTATTGCCTACCTCATAGGTATGCATTGGTTTATTAAACAGCAGTCATTTTTCAGAGATCATCTCAAGCCCATTATTTCTAAAATATGTATGTTGATACTTATTCAGTCATTTTAAACTAGTGCAGTATGCAAAAGATTGTACATGCTTTTTTCTAAATGATAATGCTAAAGAGTTTAAGAATGTATAATCCTTCACAAGTGAAATCATATTGATTTGTGTGTGGTTTTCCTTCAGGCCCAGGTCATTGCAGAAAAGTATCTTTTGACCATCACACTTCCCTACATCACAACCAAGTAAACAAACAAGTTAATAAACAAAATATCTCCTATTTGCTCAGAAAGATTCTGCAACTCAAACTCTTTCATTCAAAATCCAGTCCCAAAATGCTGATGCCATAGAATTCATGTTCTGTCCCACAAGTTTAGTGTGCGTCTTGACAATAGCATAAACCAAAATGACATGTCCCAGGCAAACTAATAAAGCACACTCTTTTACTCAGGGCCCCACACATAGTAAGATACACCTCAGCATCAAATTCCAAAATAAAAATGAATCTGTGTCTGCTGCATTCCAGACCTCCTTACTTTTCCCTAGTATTCAATCTCACTTAGCGGTCAAACTGCAATACAACTACCAGAAAGGAGCAATACTTGTAACAGACTCTTAATCATTTTATCTGCTCATTCTCCTTTCTGTATTATTTTGCTGCTTCATTAACCTACTTATGCTAATGAAACTGATTATATCATCAACTGCAGATTCTGTCCCTTGTCCAAATCAATTCTCATAAAGACTGTCATAGGAATAACTCCGAATATCATCTACTTACTTGATTGCCTCATATTCTTCAAGTCCTTCCTTCACTAAAGTTCTATTCCATGCCTTTGCACTCGTTTTCTATAAATCTACTTTGCAGTGGAAGCAGTAGTCCTTTGTTTCTCCCACAGTCTAAACAATGTGACTAATTATGCAACTCTGTCCTCCATATTAACTAAAATTTAGTTTTTTCACTGTACTATTTGCTTTATTCATTAAAATGGGGAATTCTAATGCATGACTTGAGTCTCCACTCTGTGTAAGAGCCAATTCTGCAATAATATACAATTGACTCATGCATGCGCAGATTAAATCCAATGGTTTTGGGTGTGGGTAGGTTAGACTGGGACAATGATGTAGATACCACAGAATTAGAATTTAAAATATGAAGGCTCAGAGGGTAAATTCACAAAAAGAAAAATACTAGAACACATTTTGTAATTACTGTGGGACTGGCATTTTGAAGACATTTAATTGAAAAAAAAAATCAACTGAAATATTACTTTCAATACCTCTGTTTGACAATACAAGTATCTCTACAGGAGTTTAAATTGCTTGAAGTATCAGCTGCCCAAAGTACAAGACATGAAAATTGCAATGCTGGTTTCTGATTTCTACAGGAAATCACAAACTTTATGAATTTTTAATGTGTACCAGCAGTGATTTACATCTTTTGGTAGATTTTTCATTTCTTCGACTTGGTGTGACCTTGTAGTTGGAAAATATAATTCAGGGGTTTGGGAGGTTTCGTTCCCACATTGAGGGATCAGGGAAGATTTCGTCCTCCTTCAAAAAATACTTGAATTTAATTGTTTTGCTTTTCTGTGTTTTGTGCATTATTTTTGGGCATTTCAGATGGCTTGGAGTTTTGCCTCCTGGTTTTTGTAGTAGAACTGACAGATATATACTGTTACATTTTTCCCTCAGTGTGATTACTTTCCCTAAAGGTAAAACTTCACCAGATTTTTTTTGCCACTGTGTTTTTCTGATTACTTTTCCTGTAAATATTATTAATTTGTTTCTTGTCTGTTAGTTTGTATGCATTGTTAATTATGCATGAGGAACAACTATCAATATGTCAAAAAATAGGCAGGAATTGAATAAGTTATGTAATGTTGTTTAAGTTATATGATATATAGCAATATATGTGAAGTATAATGTGTGTTAATGTGAATTTAATACAGTTTGATTACTTTTGTATCAATGTAGACTTGCCTGTGTCGCAAGTGATAATTCAATAAAGGTGTTTTAAAAAAGTTGGCATCAGTATGTAACTATGTAGAAAAGAGCCATCTCACTTTATGGCCAGGGAAACCCAGTGTTAAGATGTGCAATGCAACTTAGTCCCAATACTTTATTAGCTAGGCTACTATGAAAGTTAAAAATATAGGTAAGTAGCAGTCTTTCTGTTATATTCCCTTGAAATATTCTTCATATGTAAAAACTTTGTGTACTTGAGTTAATAAATATCTTTTATAAGTACTTTGAACTGTTGCACATGTATATTTTACAGATTAATATTTTTGTCATATTTCTGAACGTAGATATTCTGTGCTATGTACTACACATATATTACAATTCATTGCAGGCAGTCAGGTGTACTACAGCTTTTCTCCCCAAGTCGCAACGGTAAATGTTTTTGACCCAATTGAACATCACAGTTAACAGATTATGTAAACAAATAAATACAAGTTCAGGATATCAGTGAGAAGTAAATAATGTACATCTGTTTCACAAAAGTAGGCTTCAAAATTAAAAGTGATGAAACTGCTGGCACTGTTTAGACCAGAGTAGTCACGCTACAGTGTAAAAGAAGAGCTAAAAGCCAGACTTCTTATAAAAAATAATATAGAAAGAATTCAGAAGTGAGACTAATACATTTTCATCCTGGGTAAGTCAGCAAACTGTAAGAGCAGCTGTAGATGCATTAAAATGCCTTACTAAACATTATCCATGACGTGTTTTCATTCTGTAACTGCACAACATGTTATTTAATAACCAAACTCTCTCCCTAATTGCTATTTTGACTGAGACACCTGAGGCCATCTTACATATACCAGGTGGTTAGCTTCATGTACAGCATTCTAATGAGAACTAGAAACAAATGACACAATGCTTGCTGTCATTAGCATATCTGTTATGCACAAGCATGCATGTGGGTTGGTCACAGACAGCTTTACTGACATGACAATTAGTGCCGGTCTATTTATTTTAAAACAGCAAGATAAGCTAGTATAGGAAAATGAGTCCACACTCAATTATTTTTGAAGCAATTGTTGAATTTATTTTTGTCTAGATCTTACATATAAACATCATAAATATGCAGTATGTTGAACTGTTAACTCTGAAGGTTATTATCAGCCTTAATTCATTTCTTGGAGTGCATATGTACTAGGCTTATATATCAGGTTTATAATGATTAACTTTAGTAAATACCTTTTTATTCCCTCTATTTATTTGAAACAATCTGCCTTTACTACTAAGGCATGAATTTCAGTGTCTTAAGTCTTCAAATCACTGACAAACTGTGGAATAAACTGCCATGCAGTAAAAGACATATTTTTGAACAGAAACAGTTCAAGGAGAAGTTGAAAGAATACCTACAGACAGGCTAAACTTGGATTTGTGGTGTTACATAATTGTTGACTTTTCCCATTTCATCATTAAATTACATCATACTCTCCACTTTCTTTACTCTAAATGTCTCTCTGCTTCATACATTAATTCACAGTATCCATCCCCTTTTCAGAATATGAGGGTGAGGAGTACTGACATAGCTGCTGTTATTAACATTTCTATCCTTCACTGTTTATTCGGTTAGGCTTAGTGAACAAGTCTAACTCAATTTTCTGTGATTATCACTGTGTCTGTATTTTATCCCAAGTCTTTTTGTTCCTCTGAAACCCTTGCTCAACTTATTCATACATAACTCCCTGTTTACCTGAAATATGAACACATCTTGTATATTTTTTGTCTGCATGTACCAATGTATATTAATCAGTGATTATGTATTCTTATCAGTACTCTGGTAAAACTGTGCACAATAAATAAAAAAATGTATTTATTTATTTTATTTTGACATTTGTTGACTGGGAATGTCTGACTGAGCAAGATCCTTTTTTCAGTGGAGGCCCAGGGAGAAAAGCTCCACATACAGATAAACAGTGATGATGCAAATAATAAACAAGACTATACAAAGATAATACAAAGCTTTAAAATAGTGATAACTGAAAATACAGAAGTAATAGTACATGCAAATATTAATGTCTACACCTAAGGTACATTATAGGTCAGTCAGCAGGCAATGGGGTATATTTATACAGACAAACAAAGGAACTTACAGAGAAAGGTAAAATAAAACAGGTTAAGTAAGTAGCGCAGAGAAGTTCTTAGGAAAAAAAAGAAAAAAGAAAGTAAGGGTAAAGGAAATAAAATAATAATAGTAAAGAGTGAAGAGAGATAGGTTGGGTTTAGGTAGGGACAGATCCGGGAGTTCTATAAATGTACAGATGGATGGGGGGGTTTATTTCAAATAAGGGCAACTGGGTAGCTATATAAATGTTGACCAATTGTTCTTTTAGGTTTGTAAATTTCCAAGTGTAGTTGATCAGAACTTCTCAGAGTCCGAGTTGGAGTATAATGAGAGATGAGGAGATGCCTGGGTAGGAGTTAGGTTTGTTGAGAAAAGAGTGGATGGTAATCCATTGAGAATATAAGAGCAGGTGTGAAAATTCTATCTAGCTTATAGCTTTAAGAGAGATGCAGTGGTGGGAGTTGAAGGGCTGGTTTGTAGCAAACCTAGCTACTTTGTTGTGAGTTCTAGCTTGTTTTTAGAAAGGATCGTATCTTAGTTAAGATTTGTGAGCCATGGAAAAGAGAAGGAGGAAGAAAAGCAGAGGCTAGGAAGAGTCTTGAATCTGCGGAAAGAAGTTTTTATTTCTATAAAACAAACCAAGTTTCTGCTCTGTCTTTTTTATGCAATGATGGGTGTGTAAGTCAAACTTGAGTTGATCATCAATAGTTACAGCCAGGAGCTTGGTATGTGATTCAACAGTCATAACAGTACTGATAAGGGATGAGATAGAGAATGTACATTTAAGATGAGTGAGGGATTTTGGGAGGAATAAGAGAAGTTTAGTTTTCTTAGGATTGAGAATGAGTAGATTACCAGTAAGCCAACTTTCAACAGAGTTGAAAGAATTTTGAGTTAAGCTGTGGAGGTCAGAGATATCAGAAATGGATATGATTGTGGAATTGTCAGTATATTGGATAAGTGAAGAATTAGAACAGGTGGTGTGGAGGCAGTTAGTAAAGATGTTAAAAAGTAAAGGACCCAGAATGGAGCCTTGAGAGCAGCTGCCTTAATGGGGAGAAAAAGAGACTGAGAGAGGGAAGAGAGCCATTTTATGGAATGCTGTCTATCAGTGAGATAGCTAGAGAACCAGGAGATAATAAGATTAGAGAGAATAAGGGCAGAAAATTAAGAAAGGAGCTTGAGGTTAGAAAATCTGTCAAAAGCTTTGGAGAGATTGAAGAATCGACAGGAAGCAAGTTTATTATCTCTGGCTTGAGAGATAGTTTACGTGATGGAAATAAGAGCTGTAGTTGTGCTGTGATTAGGACGGAAACCATGTTTGGTGGTACTGTGTAAATTTTCTTGAAGAAGATAGTCCAGGAGCTGCTTGTATACACATTCTTTGAAGTATTTTAGAAATGGGGTACAGAATGGCAATGGGCCAGTAGCTTGAGAGTTTAGTGGAGTGACCTCCTTTATGGACTGGAAATGTATAAAATTGTTTCCAGATTCTGGGAAAGGTAGATTCACATAAAATTTAATTAATAAGAATGGAGATAGAGTATGCAATAGAGTTAGCAGCAAGCTTAAGGAAGAGGAGAGGAAGATTATCTGCAGAGGGACAGCATGACTTTAATTTGCTAAGTAGAGTTTTTCTATAACTACAAATACTATCTAAACCAATCATTATCAAAAAACAGTCAAAATATATAAACAGTGTGCATATTTCTGGTGGCTGAAGTAACCATAAATCAAACTTTTTCCAAGAAATGCAATTCTAAATAGTGACTGGTCATAATTCTATATGAAGTAATGTTGCTGTTCTTCCTCATGAAAAAAAAATGTCAAACTTATTCTGCATATTTGCTGTACTGCACAGACGGGTTACCAAAGGACCTGATAGCTCACACTTATGAAAAAAAAATGTGATTTCCTATACTTGCAGTTGTAGCATGCATTCTAAATTACATTGCTCTATCAACATCTCAGAAATGAATGCCCACTAGTTTATTTGAATTTCTGTAGACCACTCTATTGATGATTCGGAATGGTATATTCTATACTTCATAGTCAGAACAATGCAATGCCTTAACTTCTTGGCTGACTACATTAGAAGGCTGTTTTTTGCTGCATACTTTTCATGACACTATTAAAGAACAGAAAATGTTAAAAACACATTCCATTGTCAACATAAACACTTTCAGCAGTGAAAGAATCTTAAGTAACAGTCTAAAACGTATCTAAACTTATCTACATTTTTTAAACATTTAAAGTCAATTTCTGTTCAGTTTCTCATTAGGTTTGCAATCTTATTCAATGTATGTTAC
The DNA here is from genome assembly GCF_019279795.1 of Protopterus annectens. NCBI lineage: Eukaryota > Metazoa > Chordata > Ceratodontiformes > Protopteridae > Protopterus > Protopterus annectens. The sequence goes on from NC_056742.1 coordinate 187,928,655, forward strand.
AAGAAGTTCACATTCTTAATTCATAATGTATAATTCATAGACTATTTCTGAAAAAGTGTTAATGGTGGACTTTTCTCATATTTAGAGGTAGCGTATTCCATTATGTCACTAGACATTACATAATGTGCCTTAGATTTGGTTGTTTTATTTTAATTTATTGTTAATATAAGGATTCCTGAGTTGGTTCTCCCCAGTGGTATACTCCAGTCATAGAATTACTAACACAACTGCATCTCACATTGCCTCTTAGAACTTTAAAAGGGATATGACAAATAGAATACGCTGTCAGTTTCTGAAGCCTTTCTGAACAGATCAAATTTTCCAGACCTATGATATGTCTAAAAAAAAATCATTGTGCATTTCCAAGTTCTTTCGGCTGAATTGTTCAAAATCTACAATATACAAGACTGAATTCAAACCTGTTTATTTGTTTTGTAAAGTAAATATGTACAGATGGTACAATGATCTCCACAGAGTGACTAAACAAGCTATGGAGAATTAAACATAGTATGCTTTCCTGACTTTAGTAAATAGCACCGGCCAAAGTTTAAATTGTGTCTGGTTCTGGTTTTAGGTATTTAATGATGTTCATGCTATTACTACCATTAAAGGTGAGTGCATTACTACAGCACTAAGTATACATGATTCATAGACCATCTCAGAGAGTTGCCACATCTTTTATTGAAGTAATTGTTACCAATTTTTCAATCATTGGCATAATTTGCTGTAGATCATTCTCACTTTTATATCTGAGAGTAGTCTAAAAAACAAGTGTGTACAGTAAGTCCAGTGAGGAAACAGTGGTAGCCCTTTCCAGGCTAGCCAAATAAAAATTATACTATCAAACTTGGCATATCACAAAATGAATCAGATGAAAGAAATTCATGTACTGAAAAATTATTCCAAGGTTGTAGAATAAGGTACCTGAAAGTATTAGATTAGTTAAAAGAGTTAAAAGGAATTACTGAATTTAAGTTCAAACTTGACACCAGGGTATTTGATTATCTGCAATTGCCTTATTGCATTTTATGATGCTATATATTCAATACTTCCACTTGATAGCCTAAGTCCCATAATGCATTATGGTGTTATTCCATATTTTGGCTGAGAGATATAATATCTGAAAGAATTTTGCATACCTAATGAGTGCAACATGTGGGTTGACTTAGATGCAAACTTTCAAACTTTGTAAATAATTTGAAGAAAGTTGGTTTCTATTATATATGGAGTCTTTAGCTATTATGAGAAAGTGG